>NW_026852704.1:0-236646 GCF_026571515.1 Ruditapes philippinarum | reverse complement strand
GCAAATTTAGAAAAATGTACTAAGATTTTAAGAAAAGTAAAAATATTCAAAATTCATTAAGCAATAATTTTTCATGTTGTATGCGATTAATGACTGATTTTTTATTTACAACTTATCACCATTTTTCTACTGTGTGACATTAAGGAATATTTTTTGCATATTTTGACCTTTAATACCTTTAATACATTTTATAAATTTTCCTTACATTAGCATAACTCTGGATGCATGCTGTTTTATGATAAATTTAAAGAATTCTACTTTAAGATATAAGACTTTTGAGGCTAATGTTAAACAAATTTTTTTATTGCTGAAAAATGACACGTAGACAGACAATTAGTGAGAATAACAAGTCATTTTTTTTTATAAACTTTCTCTGAACCTGTCTTTTTTTCTCTAAAAAAAGAAAACAATGATAAAATGTTCTTAAATTATTGAAAAAATTTTAAAAACCGAAAAATAAACATTTCTTTTAAAAATTAAAATTTTACCTAATATAAATAAAAAAAAAAGAAAATATTAGCCCTTAGACTCAAGATTACCTGTAAAAAAATCTTCTAAAATATCAAAAATTAAAACTTCTTTGCTCCCCCCTTTCAACAACAATAAGTACTAAAAAATTATGTCTACTAAAAGACTCATTTAAAATCCCCAATATCTAACCAAATTATACATGTTTATAATAAAAATTAATAATCAAGGGCAACAAATTTTTAAACTAAATAAAAAATACGGGAACAGATTTAAATATATTGGGGTTTTCAGTATCCTTTAAAAGTAAATTCTCCCCCAATAAAACTTTACTCATTAAAAACTTATAGAAAACATATGTTTCACTCAGCATAATAAAGAACATTTCATTCAAACTGTGACTAATTCACTTAATTAACACAATTAGACTTTTGAGGTGTATTTTCTTAAAAGCAATCACAGGAAAACGAAGTCTACCCAGCATGCACTGCACAATTAGTTCCTGAATAAACTAAGTATACCAAGCATGTACTTCTAAATTATTTCCTTTGGAAGAAAAAACATACACTATAACTTCTAAATTATTTCCTTTGGAAGAAAAAACATACACTATATTAAGATAATTAACATTCACTGAAATAATAATGCAAAATTATGAAGCAATACATTTTTCTATGTCTTAAGAATAATAGACTTGATGAATATGTGATACATGATTGATTAGACGTAAAATCTGATTATCATGTAATTAACATTTAATAATTTATCTGTTATTTATCATAATAAGTTAATAAATATTTTGTTCTACTGTTCTAATTTAGCTGATGAGCATATTTAATACTTTTATTTTACAGTGACTATTTCAATACTTTAATTTTACATTGACTATTTCAGGAGTTTTTATATAGGCAAAATTAAAAACTGTTCAAGAGAGTTTCTTTAAACTTGGCATGTTGTGTAGAATATGATAAAATCGAGAACGGTGACTCCATTTTTCCCCGCTTAAATTGTTTCTATTATCATATTCTAACAACATGCCAAATTTAAATAAATTCTATTGAACTGTTTTGATTTTGCTTATATGTCTATATGAAAACTACCGAAAACGTCCTTAATATATGATAAATTATACAATGGAAGGCAGATGTTGGATATAATGACAATAACACTGCATCTTTATATGATAGATACATAAAACAATGTATTTTTTATATGTTTACAACATGATTGTTATACTGTTTATTAATGCCACACAAATGCCAAAACATTTAACAAAAACATTAACTATACCACAATATGTTTTGTCAACATCTATTTGTTATTGGCATTCCTCGTGTTTAATGCTTTAATACAGCAAGTGCATTCTTGTGTTTTCCCCCCAAGCATGATTATAGGAATAATTATAAACATTGACATGGAAGGTGTACGAAAATAACCCTTCAAACATGGCCTCAATAAATGTGAGAAAATGTAGGAAATCTATAAATAGCTTCAATGACCTTCAGAAAGTTCTAACACAAAGTTACCAACACATTAGACAATATGTAAAATTATATTCAATTTATATATACATTAACATAATTATGAAGTTGCTCTGAGAAACAAGATAAACATTTTTTTTTACTGTTTATTTTTGTTGGGTTTTACTTTGCACCACCAAAGTAAAGGTCATGGCAACTTTCCAGATTTACTGGTTAAGATGGGGCTCAGGTGCCCCTCTGTGCATTATTATTAGTGCCCTCTATACCTTTAATCTAAGGCACAATTTGGCACCTGAGAATAACCACAGACATTCAATAAGCTAACTGGATAACTCCCTCGCATGAAAGAATCCAAAGTCCTTGGCGGAATTCGAACGTACAGCAGTAAGTGGTAACAAGTCAACAACCTTAACCACTTGGCCATAGATGCCCCAAGATGTGAAGTATACCACGGGATTGAAACAATCACAACTAAAATTGTTCCATCATGATCAAGTAATATGCAAAAAGTTCATATAATGGGGAAATCTTTGCTATGAACACTGATTTACAATAATGAGTCTGACAGATCCCAATATATTTCAAGCGACATCTACCGCCATTGGGCCAAAGTTACACATAAAACCATGCTGTCTAAGTCCCCACACAGTGCTTCGAAATAACAATTTGATCTAAAAGTCCCTTTATCCTCCTCTTTTTTCCAGTTTGTTTTCCCTTCAAATTATACCCCTATCAATCTATCATCATGTTTTATGCATGAAATTATTTTTTGTCTTGATAAATCATGCAAATGTTCTCTGATTTAAATTATATTATTAAATGAGTCATCATTACTCAATGCACAGACATGCCATATATTAACATCATTGTTTCTAGCAGGAACTCTAAATTTCAATTAATTCTGCTTCCTGTATCAGATAAAGCATCATATATATTCAATATAGGAATTTTATTCTTCTTGATTCGCTCAAAATGTAGTTCTAAGAAAATTCATGACAAGGAAATTTATTTCAATGACAAACAGAACAACATTTTTTTGAATTGATGGCAAATTTAATGAACAGTATTTTTGAAAGGCAAATTTTCTGTGGTATATATTCAAAAGGACTTGGTGTACCATATTTAGGAAAAGCAATTACCTAAGAAACACCTTTGTTATAAATCAAGTGATTTATTCTGGGAAATTCTTCAATCATCTTCAAAAGCAAGGTGTTTTTTAATTTAGAAAGCAAAGTTGTATGCAAAGACTAATCATTGTCAAAAGCGCAAATTTTACAAAAAACTACTTAACCCATTACTTCATGAGCATTTTGTGAAAAATGGCTGTTTTTATTGAAAAGTCTCCCGTTACAAGTTCAAATTGCTATAATACTATAAAAACTGCTTCAACACTAATCAAACTTGGCACAAATGTTGACTGGACCATTGCCCTTGCAACAACATGCTCAGGCTTAAATTTTCTGTTACCATGGCAACGAGGGGACATCTCAAATTCTTGTTTTGTAGATTTTTTTTATTTTTTTCATTAACCCATTACTTCATGAGCATTTTGTGAAAAATGGCTGTTTTCATTGAAAAGTCTCCCGTTACAAGTTCAAATTGCTATAATACTATAAAAACTGCTTCAACACTAATCAAACTTGGCACAAATGTTGACTGGACCATTGCCCTTGCAACAACATGCTCAGGCTTAAATTTTCTGTTACCATGGCAACGAGGGGACATATCAAAATTGCCAAAAATCACTATTTTGCGTTGATTTTTTCCATCAAAATTGATTTCAAAGTGCTGCAACTTCTCAATGGATTGAGATAGAGTCAAATGCTTTTCAGCGTTGGTTACACGTTACCGTATGATCAATCTGGGGTCATTTACAGCCTCTCACAAGTCCAAAATTTTCTTGGCGATGAGGGGGACTCCGCCCCCCTTCAAACCCCCCAAACAAAAGGGGGCACATCCCCCTTCTGGCAACCCCCTGATGTATCTTTTGGTTGGGGGGCTGCGCCGAAAAAGAGGTCACTTTTTTTAACAACATTTCTCAAACAAAAACAAGTGTTTGGGGCCTAAATAAGGCATTTTTTCATCATTTGAGACAACAAAAAGGGGGGGAGGGGGTGAAAAGGCGTTAAAAGGCGTGTATATGAAGTAATGGGTTAATAAAGAAAGCACTGAACAAAAAGTATGTTTCTGTCTAAGATACAAATAGAAGTTTCCTTTTTACTATTTCATTACAAACAGTGGCTAATTCAACATAAAAACCATACAATCTAAAACTGTTAATTTATGCATGAGAGTTAATTTAAGCTTTGATAGAAAGAGAAACTATTTGCTTGTTTGATAGAAATGAAAGTATCCCATTACAGTCAGTGTAATCAATGTAACATGCACAGACTGCCTTAAAAACATTTGAAAGGATACACCTGCCACTTAAAATATCTGAAAAGATTTTACACCAACACACATGCACAAAGTTGTGGGGGTTCTGTTGTTTTGTTTTGAACACAAAACAGATACATTATTGTTCCAGGAAGTCCTGTTTTGATATCAGAAACCAACGTATCTAACCTAACATGATAAACATTACACTAACAGGTAAACAGAACTTCTTGCTATCTTTTAAACTTATTTATTATGCTTTACCTAAAAACATTTGAAAGATTTATTTATTTTCTTTCTGTTTTTTGTTTTTTTTTTACTTGCAAGAATCTCCTGAATTCCATGACAACCTGACTTCACAATTTATAACTTTATCAATCAATTGAATAATTCATAAAATCTGATTTGTAACTTTGAATAATTCCTCGGCATCTTTACTAAACACGAATAACAAATTAAATAAATTGTTTCAAAGTTGATAGTGTCATATTAATGCCATAAAAATGTACATTTTTCTCAATTATTGTACACATTATTGTTTTTATCTCATATAGATAAAATAAACATGCGATTTGTGTTGTTGGTTTTATTTTTCGAATTGTATGTTTATGTATAATAATAATAATCAATAAATTTGAGAGTTGATCAGTGTTTATTAATCATTGTAACCAAACTAAGTGACAAACATTCATTTTGAAAAAAGTTTATTTATCTGTAAAATATTAATAATTTGTTCTGTTCTGTAACGATATCAAACATCTACTCCAAAACCGGGAGAGACCGAACAATAAACGTGTAGTACTATTCGCCGGTCGACAAAATTGACCAGGAGAGACAGGGAATTACCGACAGGAGTACATCCCTCTATAAATAGATTTTCGGAATATTTAGGTCATCAACTCATCATTCTATTTACAGCTTTCGGAATAACATACCATAATTACCCTCTGTGTACTACAAAATGATAAATAAAAATACACCGAATAGCGCGATTTATTGACGGAAAAGGTTATTTAATTTGAAAATGTTTGCATTGCGAAATTCTCCAGTTCGCTATTCATTATACATATCGCGACTAATTAATAATCAAGCACCCTCATACCGATCGGAATGATCGGCCTTTATTATGAACAACTATAGAAGGCTCGAGAAGTTGCTGTCGCCCTTTCACAAAATCTGATTTCATTACATAAAAGACGCCGCGCTTCGGCGCGGACGCCAATAATACATTTCAGCAAGGCAAAAACGATATTTGCTGATGATTTTCAGCAGGATAAAGTTATTTATATGTATATCTGATTTGTATACACATAAATCAAGTACAGTGTATTATATTTATCATATTTAAATCAAAATATATATATATTATTTGTATATATAAATATATAAATATAATATAAATTTATCATCGTATACACCATGAAATATGAAACATACAGAGAGAAGGGAAGAATAAAACATATATAAGTATAATTATCTATCCTCTTAATATATGAACAAGAGTAACATATGGCAAGCTAATACAGTTATAACAGTGGTCTGACAGTCATTAAACAAATAGTTTCACCTTGTATTGTGTTTTATGATCTATAACACCTGAAGCAAAGGCCAATGGGGAGAAAATACAACAAACAAACACAAGAAAAAAAACATCAAACCATGACAATAAAGGCATATTGTATCACGAAAGATATATTATTATTCATAGGGAAATTGCTTATATATTCTATTCTCTGAAACCTTGGCAAGTTTTACTACTTAACATAGTGGTAATTCTGTCTAAATCTCAGCTTAAAACTAAGTGTATCTTTTGACCTATCAATATATTAAATACACTTACAATATTCAGGACTTTATACAGTGATAAAATATGTATAAAATTCTTCCAGGAAACTTTCTTGGTATTATTTCTTAGTTTCACTATATTCTAAAAATTGCAAGAGATTACAATAAAATATGTTAATCGATATGAAATGTCTCTGCATCAATTAAAGCTGACATTAAAATTCACTTCAGCTACAGCTAAAACATAATTGATTTCTGACAAAAAGATTGAATAAAATTAAGCTGTTTAAGCACAGCTCTAAGGAGCTGAATTGGAATTTTCTCCTAACCTTATATAATTCAGATTATAACCACTGGACAAAAACTGGGAAATAGTTATAATGATGAAGTTAAATGCTAAACTCACTGCCTCTATAATTATTACTAATAGGTTCCATTTTTTTGGCTGTGCTTTACAAAAGATGTATATTTCAGAAGTGTGTCAATGTAAAAACAAGAGGGCCATGATGGCCCTAGATCGCTCAACTGACTTATCAAACTCATCCAAACAATTACCTCGACAAGCATTCTGACCAAGTCTCATGACAGGTGAGTCAAAAATGTGACCACTACAGTGTTAACAAGGATTATCCATATTTGAGCAGTGCAACCTAGTTTTTTACCCAGGTGACACATATTCAAACATGACCTAGAAATCATCAAAACAAACTTTCAGACCAATTTCCAGGATACTTGGATCAAAACAGTAGCAACTATAGAGTGTTAACAAGATTTTTCTATTTTTAGCTCCGGTGACCTAGTTTCACATGTGATTTCGAACTCATCCAAGCAATTACCTAGACAAGCATCCTGACCAAGTTTGATAATAATTGAGTCGAAAATGTGACAACTAGAATGTTAACAAGGTTTTTCCATATTTGGGCGGTGTGACCTAGTTTTTCATCCAAGATGACCCATGTTTGATCTTGACTTAGAAATCATCAAAACTAACTTTCAGACCAATTAACAGAATATTTGGATCACAACAGTAGCCACTAGAGTGTTAACTTTATAGATAGATTTAAAATAGATTTTTCTATTTTTAGCTCCTGTGGCCTAGTTTTTCATCCGAGTTGACCCATGTTCGATTTATTCCCAGCAATGACCTAGACAAGTTTCCTGACCAAGTTTGATGACAATTGAGTCAATTTGTGACCACTAGAGTGTTAACAAGGTTTTTCTATTTTTAGCTCCTGTGACCTAGTTTTTCATCCGATATGACCCATGTTCGAACTCATCCAAGCTTTCACCTAGACAAGCATCTTGACCAAGTTTGATGATGCTTGATGCATAAATGTGGCCGCTAGAGTGTTAACAAGGTTTTTCTATTTTTAGCTCCGGTGACCTACTTTTTCATCCGAGATGACCCATGTTCGAACTCATCCGAGCTATCAACTAGATAAGCATCCTGACCAAGTTTGATGATGATTGATGCAAAAATGTGACCGCTAGAGTGTTAACAAGGTTTTTCTATTTTTAGCTCCGGTGACCTACTTTTTCATCCGAGATGACCCATGTTCGAACTCGTCCATGCTATCACCTAGACAAGCATCTTGACCAAGTTTGATGATGATTGATGCAAAAATGTGACGGCTAGAGTGATAACAAGGTTTTTCTATTTTTTAGCTCCGGTGACCTACTTTTTCATCCGAGATGACCCATGTTCGAACTCATCTCAGCTATCAACTAGATAAGCATCCTGACCAAGTTTGATGATGATTGAGGCAAAAATGTGACCTCTAGAGTGTTAACAAGGTTTTTCTATTTTTAGCTCCGGTGACCTACTTTTTCATCCGAGATGACCCATGTTCAAACTCATCCGAGCTATCACCTAGACAAACATCCTGACCAAGTTTGATGATGATTGAGGCAAAAATGTGACCTCTAGAGTGTTAACAAGGTTTTTCTATTTTTAGCTCTTGTGACCTAGTTTCTCATCCGAGATGACCCATGTTCGAACTCATCCGAGCTATCAACTAGATAAGCATCCTGACCAAGTTTGATGATGATTGAGGCAAAAATGCGACCGCTAGAGTGTTAACAACTAAATGTGAACGGACGACGGACAATCATCGATCCTAAAAGCTCACCCTGAGCATGCTCAGGTGAGCTAAAAAGCAGTGTAAAGAGTACAAAGATTCTCCATTCCAAAATTGTAATTCTACTATAATCAGTGCTGTGATCAATTTGTTATGTTGCAAAGACTTTCATTGCTGTGGTGCACACATTCAAGATGGTGAGGGGAGCAAAGGCATAGAATGGTCACTTAAGAAACTGTTCATCTATATATTTCAATGAAGCAACTGGTTGTTATTGAACATAATTAAATGGACACCTTTAGAGCTTAACCAAAGGCTCTAAAAACAAAATATCTGGATTCCAATTTCTTATACCCCCCCCCCCCATACACATGATCCCCCGGCACCCTTATTGCTTTTTTCTCTTGTTGTATATACAACAGTTATCAGCTACAAAAGATAAAATTGATCTTCTCCAAAGAAATACTTTCACAAGGACACTGATAAATAATGGAAGTTCCTGTCAACTTCAATAAGCATCTTGCATTATTTAATCATTCCTCCCATAACAATAAAAAAAAAAACGGCACATTCCTGAAAATCCATTAAAACAGACAGCTATAGTACAGGAGATATAACATTTTTCTATTTAAATACATAATGCCAGTCTCTCATCTCAGAACTTATATATACATATATATAAAAACTAGAACTCCGCGAGTCGGATGTGTCGCCTTGTGAACAATGTAGTTTAGGAGAAAAGGCCAGAACAAAAATGAAATATGAAAAATAACAAAGGGCAATAACTAAAAAAATAATAAGTGCAGAGCAGCAGTTTCTGTGCACTGCACTTCTTATCAATAAGATCTATCATTCTATGATGTTAGATCTATCATTCTGATGTTTCAAGTCCATAGCTTTCATACTTGAGGAGAAATGACCAGGACAAAAATAAAGTAAGAAAATCAACAAAGGGCAATAACTCAAAAAATAAGAAATGCAGAGTATCAGTTCTTATGCACTGCACTTTCTCTTAATGAGATCTATCATCCTATGAAGTTTCAAGTCCATAACTTTTATACTTTCGGAGAAATGGCCTGGACAAAAATTAAGTATGAAAATTAACAAAGGGCCATAACTCAAAAAATAAGAAATGCAGAGTACCGATTCTTGTGCACTGCACTTCTTCTTAATGAGATATATCATCCTATGAAGTTTCAAGTCCATAGCTTTTATACTTAAGGAGAAATGGTCCAGACAAAATTAAAGTATGAAAATAAACAAAGGGCAATAACTCAAAAAATAAGAAATGCAGAGTACCTGTTCTTGTGCACTGCACTTCTTCTTTATGAGACCTATCATCCTATGAAGTTTCAAGTCCATGGCTTTTATACATTAGGAGAAATGGCCCGGACAAAAATAAAGTATGAAAATTAACAAAGGGCAATAACTCAAAAATTAGGAAGTGCAGAGTACCGGTTCTTATGCACTGCACTTCTTCTTAATGAGATCCATCATCCTATGAAGTTTCAAGTCCATAGCTTTTTTAGTTGAAGAGAAATGGCCCGGACAAAATTAAAGTATGAAAGTTAACAAAGGGCAATAACTCAAAAAATAAGAACTGCAGAGTACCGGTCCTTGTGCACTGCACTTCGGGTTATTGAAAGAAGCATGCATACCAAGTTTGAAGTCAATCAGACTTATAGTGACTGAGTTATGCTCCGGACAAGCTTTAGGGGACGCCGACAACGACGCCGCCGACAACAGACGCCGCCGACAAAAGTAACCCCTATATGTCACCTTTTCAAGGCGACACAAAAACATGTTTCTAGGAAATTCAGTCAATAAATTAAGTTCCTTATATATACATACATTTATTCTTAAAAGAACTTTTTTTATTTACTGCATTTCCTAAAGCAGAATCAAGATCTATTATTCAAAGAACTGTATTTTTTATACAATTCTTGATCCACACAAGGAAACAAAAAATCTTTTTGCAGATAAATTTATATACAGAACCTTTTTCTCCACAATTTTGGGAATGGCACCGACACTGGTGGAAATGGAAACAAGAGCCGTGACCTAACAGGGCTCTCAAATTGTACCAGTTATGCCCGGATAGACACAGTGATATAACACATAAATTAGATTTAAAATGTAAATGGTATTGTATAACTGTTTTGTACAGTGTAACAATAACTGTCAAAAGGTCAAATATAAACATAAATGATCATATCTTTCATCCACAAATCAGTTCCATCAATACATAAGATATAAAAGCTCATCATTTCAATGGAGCAATAATTATAGAAACACAAAGAAAAATAATAATCGCTATTTAGAAAGCTGTTTGTATATAGTAACCCAATAATCAAAGTGTGACATGAACCACCTACAAGCAGCCTGTTGCCAAAGTTTATTACAGTGATTCAGATTGGATCTTCTTTCCTTAGGACAGGTGTCCTAAATGGTAAAAAAAAGTCAGGTCATTTGTCCTAAATCACAGGAAAAACTTCGGACAATTTCTTTTACCTGTATCTCTAAATAAGTAATGTAATTTGTTCAGCCGTTGGAAAACGAAAATGAAAAGAGAAGAAAATGTTGCAGTAAAATCATTTGAAGATTCTCTATAAACTGAAAAAAGTTCTTTAATGAATTACCTCAGTTAGCTCCATTCACAAGCCAGTATGTACATTACAACTTCACTTTTAATCAGCGAGTCAATTGTTTACATAGTTGCATCATGCTTACCATAGAATAGAATAGAATAGAATAGAATAATGTTTTATTACCAATCATGGGCCTTCTCAGGCATACAATTACATAAAATATCAGTACATTAAATGTACATAAACAAAACAATAATAAGATAACATAAGCTAATTCTGATTTGATAACACAATTAACAAAGGACTAGTAACTATATGTATTCAACAAAGGCATTTTAAATGACAACACATAAAAGAAATAGAATTTGTAAAAAACCTCAACAATGACTAACCCACATTATCTTTTGAGATGTACATTGACAAAGACTAATTAATGATGTTAATAAATAACTACAATTACTTATTATGCATAAAAGTTCTATTATTGTTGTACTGTATAAATGTATTTGACTAAAATGATTATTTATACAATCAGCTATTGACCTATAAACGCATATTAACATGATGATTGTTTTACACATTTGAATGTATTTGACCCCTCACTAGTATGTGGGAAAGATACTTCTATTAGATTGGGAAATAATCTCACAATTATTTGGCATTTTTAAGTTGTTGTAATTTTAAGTGACCGTATGTTATAACACTGCCATATATAAGATGCAGTAAGTTCAATAAATTTTTCATTTTCATTGCTAAGCAAAAATATAAATTGATCTTTACAATTGAGTGTAGGAAAGTTTTTACATAAATCAGCACATTCTTTAAGGTAAATGCTTCTAAAAGTGTCATATTTAGGACATTCAAGCATGAAATGAATTTCATCTTCTGTTTTCCCTAGATTGCACATTTTACATAATCTCTCTGAGATAGGAATATTTTTGTATCTACCACATTCTATTTCTAATCTATGGGCACTTATTCTAAATTTTGTATAGCATGATCTTAAATTACTGTCCCCTAAAACACTAAGATATTGTTCACTTACAAAAACAGTCTTAAATAAGGCATATGTACGTAATTTACCAATTTGTTGTTCGCCACAAACAGTCATTCTGTTTAACCAATTTGATTTAAAACTATTAATGGCTTTGGACTTGACAATATGATGAATGTTTTTATTATATGAGCAAAAGTTGTTTATATTCATATGATCTTTAACAAAGTAAATACTTGACATCCAACTAGTTTTACCATGATCATGCAACTGACAACTTTCTTTAAATGCTAATGATAACAAGTGAGGGCAATCAGGCCCTGCCAATCTTTGGTAATATTTAACAGAATGACATAGAATATCTATATAAAAAGGGTGACGCCCTGTTTCACCTAAAACAGCATCATTTGTAGCTTTCTTATTAACACCAAGAATGTATTTCAGGGCTTTTAAATGTATCTTATCACATGGAAGGTTACTAAAAGACATTTCAAGACTATAATTATCTTTTCTTACTATACATGAGCCTGTATTAATTGTGCCCCATATTTCACAAGCATATAGTAACACTGGTTTAATGGTATGGTCAAACAAATGCAAAAAACTTTTAACATTAATATTGCTACTAGATATACATTTCAAAAGTTTAAAATATGCTCTTAAAGCTCTCTTACATAAATCCTCCTGACAATGATGAAACAAACCATTGGCAGAAAATACAATACCCAAGAATTTGTAGGTATTGACTTGGGTTATCAGTTGTGATCTATAGTAGATATTAATAACTGGACACTTGCCCTTACAAAATACTAAAACATTTGTTTTGCTAATGTTGACTATTAAGCAATTCTGTTCACAATAATCAGACAATTTATCTAAACAACTTTGCAAACCTTTCTGACTTCTAGACAATAAAAGCAAGTCATCAGCATATAGTAAACAATTGAGTTTTAAATCATTTAACAAAACCGGGTCATCTTCATCAGAGAACATACTTGGCAGATCATTTATGAATATTTTAAACATATTGGGGCTTAAATTATCACCCTGTTTGACACCAACATCTTGTTTAAAAGTGTTTGTTAAACAACTACCATGAAATTTACCAATTTCCTTATTTTTTGATTCATGTAAACATGAATTACTTTCTATCTTAACACTAAGGTAAGAATTGTCATACATGCTATTCAAAATATTGAAAAATTTACCAGTTACACCAATACTATGAAGTTTCACAAAAAGAGCAGAGTGTAAAACCGTATCAAACGCTTTTGAAAAATCAACAAAACATGCATAAAGCTTATGCTTATTAGCCTTAAACTTTTCTATAAGTGTTCTAAGAACAAACATGTGATCACTAGTGCGGGATTTTGGCTGAAAGCCTATTTGTGCTGGATTTATAACATTATTTCTATCTATAAATAACTGTAACCTTTTGTTTAGTAAACAGTTAAAAAGTTTGGCAACACATGGAATAATGGTTATACCCCTATAATTAGAGGGATCATCAGGTTTACCCTTCTTAAAAAGTGTCTTTATATAGCCAATTTTCCAATCTGAAGGATAGATACCACTTGTTAGAATCATATTAAACAACATTTTTAAGCATGGAAGAATAAAAGAAATGCTGTGTTTAATCATTTCGTTTTTTATGCAGTCAACCCCAGCAGCTTTGTTATTTTTCAATTCTTTAACAGCAGCCAAAATTTCCTTTTCAGATATTTCTGAGTCTAAAACGGTGTTACAAGAAAAATCTAGTTTATTTAAAATGTTATTATAATAATTATTCTGCCTCTCAAACTCTGGTTTTACTGAAAACAGCCTACTAAAATAATTTTCCCAGGTTGATGAAGAGATATTCTTACTAGGATCAGAACCATCACTACTGGAATCATCTTTCAGTTCTTTTATCATTTTCCAATAGGTTTCTGGATCCTTTTCTACTAAAGTATCTAATTTTTTAAAAACCGTTTGAACAAAGTCACGTTTCTTCTTTTTGCACAGTTTACTGTACATTTTACGAAATTTAAAAAATGAGTTTCTATATTGAATGTTCAAGGGATTTTTAGCATATTTTGAGCTTTTATAAATCAAATCTCTCCGCATTGTAATTAAGTCTTGATCAAACCATTTTTTATATATAGGTTTATTTGAGTTGTTTTTCCTCACATTTGCCTTTTTCTTGAGGGATTTATTACAAGCAGTTAGAATAATAGTCTGAAAGCTTTTTGCCACCTCATTAATATTATCAAGTGAAGGACAATGAGAGTGCTTATCAAGCTCTAAAAAAGTGTTGATTTGAGACTTAACCTCTACAGAGCTAAAAGCTTCTTGATATAAAGGAATTGCAGATGGAACCCACTTATACCCTTGTGGAAAAGGATTCAGCTTTTTTATATCATGCGACTTGTTTGATGCAAATACATTCAACAGTACAGATATTTTGGCATGATCTGATAGATAAGGGAGTGGCTGACTAACAGAGAAGTAATTTACACTAGATAAAAAATTATCTGACACTAGGCAATAATCAACTACTGAATTTCCATTATACTGAAATGATGTCAATTTACCTGATAAATCTCCAATAGTTCTACCATTCAAAATTTGTATGTTACATGAAATACACAGGTCTAGTAGTTCCCTACCTCGAGAACAAAAATTTTTATCTTGACTATTACGCTTTACAAAACTATGATTGCTTTCAATGTTTGATGGCATTGGCACATATCTTTGGCCTACACTAAAATCTAGTAATTCAGATTCTACACCTGTTCTAGCATTTGTATCACCCATTATTAGCACTGGACCATAATTCAAAAATTTTGTTAAGTCATTTTCAAATAACTGTAGTATATCTAAGTCATGTCGCTTACTGTAAGAGGAGTTACTTGGTGCCATGTATATAAAGCATACATAAAGATTATCTTTAAGTCCAAAAAAAGATTTTTCAAGTTGCAGCCATTGTATCTCAGTACTTGATGACTCAAGTAATTTTACCCCCTGACTAATTTTGGGGTTCAGAAGTATACTCATTCCCCCTGAGATGGGGAAACCCTTTTCCTCGGGTCTTGGAACATGAATAGTATGATATCCTTCTATACCTATGTTACAATTTGTTTCTAATTTCACTTCCTGTAGACAGAATATATCATAATTTGCAACTTCTTTTATGAATGTTTGGTCTTGAGTCTTGTCATTATGTACATTTCTCAAAGTATTTATATTCCAACAGCCAAGTTTTAAAGAACACATACTAAAATATATAAGCAACAAGAACACATTAACTTTGACAAAATAGAAAAGAAACAATTAATCATTATATTTTAAGTATTGACAATATAAATGGAAATCACATGAAAACCATTTTATGTGGAAAAAACAAAAACAAAAAACAACAACATTGTTTTATAACTATAATAAGTAGTTTATGTTTCTTTCTTTTTTGTATAGGTCTTATTCTCCATAATAAAAGTTATTACTTCTTACTTAAATGAGTTGTAAAATATTGTACCCCTTTCAAAAAAGTACCGTAACTATATGACAGTAATAATAAAAGCTGACACTTACAATAATCAAAGCATAACTGACTCTGGGGGTAAAATACACTAAACATACACTAAACAAATATGCCCCATATGCATATATAATCATATTTTAAAAATCTAACAGCTATACTGATATGCTGTATCTATGTAAAAAAGATCCAGTATAAAGACCTCATGCGCTTAAACAATTATATCATTATATATATAATATATAGATAACTGTTGTAATCTTACAGGCTAAAAGATTATTGATACTTATGAATACATCAAAAATATTTTGAATTAAACTAGAGTGCAGATTGATATTAATATTTATGAATATATAACTGTCTTGCACATACTAAAATGTCAAAAAGGTGTATAATTAGTGATTAATGATTTTCAACAACAGACAAATATCAGGTTGTGGTTTGTTTTCTGTTGCAAAGAACTTATTGTTTGCTATTCAATAACACATTGAGATCATCTCGAATATTTCTTGCTAAGATCAAGGTTCCCCATCTTGACAGATGTTTCAGGTCGCTGCATAGCACGCCACGCAAAGGGAACGCCCTGTAGAAAAGATTACTGTTATCGCATATGTTCACACCAGCCATTTTTGACACACTAGTTGAAATCACGTTGTTGATCTGTCGTATCTTATCATTGAATTTCTTATGTCCATGTGGTATTGCCAAAGACACTAGGACCTTTGCACTGGGGAATTTCCTTTTTGTTTCCTCTATCAAAGCTGTGGTCTTTTCATTCACTTCTTCAACACTAAGTGACTCGACATCGTTGCACAGCACATGGAAAACCACAGCATCTGGTACAAGAGTATCGTTATATTCTCTGATGTAGTTTGGTAGTATTTGGTAGTATATATGCTACGTCACTAGCTGTACTGCATACAGGTAAAATGTGTAATGATTGAAAGAGGAGGGTTGTGTAGACTAGTTTATTGTGAAAATGGGATAATTGATCAATTGAAAAGTGAACAATAATTGGATATAGTTATATTGCCTCTCTGGGTTGCTTGAACAGGGAATTTTGGTGTGATTAACGGACAATTGAAAGAAATGAAGTTATAAAAAAATCAGGACAAAGCAGTGCATGATTTGTGAAACAGTTTGCCGTGGATTTGAAATTGGCATAATTTCAGATGTTCTGTAAATTGATGAAGAATAAATAACTGTCACAGGAAAAACACTAATTAAATCTCATTGAGTCAAAGTTATAAAAAATGCGCCAAAAAAAGCCCTCTGGAAAAAACACAGGTCCTTCGCATATTCCTCGGATGTACTGTATGTTAAATACGAAATGCAAAATAATTAATTGGGTCATTAAGCATGGATCAATTGAAAAAATTCTGTTTTTTATTTTCAAATTAGCCTCTTTCAAGATTTACACAAGTAAAATGAAATACTAAATCGTTTTTGTTGCTAATTGATCTACAAAAAAATATGCCAAAGCACTACATACATAGCTGTTGAATGCAAACAAAATTTATTCTACACTAGGCGGTCAATTGATTCACCCGCAAATGTAACAGGAATGCTGATAGGCTTATGACATTCTACGTCACATATGTGGGCGGGTACCGAATCACTTATCAATAATTGCTTGGGATTTAACTTTTTTTCGTCGATGCTAATTTACGTTTTCTGCTGGTATGCAATGCATCAGTAGATTATATTATTCAATGAAATGTTGACTCTTTACTATGGAAATTTGTCGGTCATATGGTCTGAGAGTCAGTATTTTTCTCGGTCCGATTGGCGTATTGAATTGAATTTTCCCGGTCATCCGTGACTTTTATCGGCCATTGGCCGAAGGGCCGACCCAATCTGAATCACTGTATTAGTTTATTATATCACTCCAACATGATGGTAATTGGTGTAATTTACAAAATCTATTGATGTTAGGAATTATCTTGTATGACAAAATAACTATGCTCTAGGAATTATTCTGTTTCTTTCAATTATTCCAGCCCTGCAGCAATTTTGTTTTACAAAAGCTGTAGTCTAAAGCTTTCTAATCCTCAATATCATAATACAATGACTACTGGTAAACAGAGACATTCAAAATGCTAAAAGTTAAATGGAGATAATTATATTCACAATGCCAAAAGGTAAATGGACGATTCTTTGCAATGCCAAAAGGTAAACAGATGTTTATTGCAATGCCAAAAGGTAAACGGACCCTTTTTGCAATGCCAAAAGGTAAACAGATGTTTATTGCAATGCCAATAGGTAAACGGACCCTTTTTGCAATGCCAAAAGGTAAACAGATGTATATTGCAATGCCAAAACGTAAACAAATGTATATTGCAATGCCGAAATGTAAAAAACGTTTATTTGCAATGCTAAAAGGTAAACGGACGTATATTGCAATGCCAAAAGGTGAACAGATGTATATTGCTATGCTAAAAGGTTAATGAAAGCATTCACAATGCCAAAAGGTAAGCAGAGGTATTCACAATGCCAAAAGGTAAACAAATGATTTCACAATGCCAAAAGGTAAGTGGAATGAGCGCATTCACAAAGCCAAAAGGTAAGCCGAGGCATTCACAATGCCAAAAGGCAAGTTTTTAATCTCAGATGGGAATCACTGAAATTACTTAAAGCTATTCTATCATATTAATATGTGTACATTTAAAGCAAGTAGCTCCTATTAGTCAATAATTACAGATTGAATTTTTACGCCATTTTTTTCCCAATTCGAACCTGCATTGGTGGTCAAATTCCCATGGAAAAAAGCACTTTTTTATTGTGACTTTTTTCAGCACGTTTTAGAGACAATGACATTTTGCCAAGCAATTAAAATGAAAGTTAAGTTTAGCAATTTTTTAAAAACTGTTAGCATAATATCACGCTTTATAAAAATTTGTTCTAGAGTTCTACAGTACGCAAATAAAAAGTACTTTATAAAATGATAGAGTGTTTTACCATGACTATTAGACGAGATAAAATGGAATTGAAAGCACTTAGACTGATGGGTAATTAAAGATCAATTCAAAAACTTTGATAGCACATTGACAAACCCTTAAATAATGCCACTTTATAATCATTGTAAGAAATTAAGAATAATAATGCAAGAATTTTGTCTGCATCATTTCCATACCAACACAGCAAGTGGATTACTTTGAAAAACATTGTCTCTAAAACTTCATTTTCTCTGAAATTGAAATTGTTAAGTTGTTTTTGCATTTCTTTTGCTGTTGTTTTTTTTCTGCTTTTCTATGTTTTCTTTTCTTAGGAAAATTTGTAACAAAATAAATTAAATTTTATCAGCCATAATTTAGCACAGACTGAATAAAGATGTATATATCCAAGGCTTGCTCTTACATTCTCGACAGCAGATATAATCACAGCCTATTCAGAAAAGGTAAGCCATGGTTAAAGATGTTCAATCAAACCTAATGAAAATTAGTTCTGGCAACACATGAACAACAAACTGAAAAGCTGAGTTGTCAACAAACTGGAAACATTCTAAAAACTGGAAATACACTAGAACTATTAGTCTACCATAAGGCGGCTTGAAGTATTTCAAACACAACAGAAAGAAATTTTGGGAATTAAGATATTTATTGCCGATACAATAAGAGAAGTCAAATTGAACTTGGAAGTTTAAATAATTATTTACTTATAAGACAGTAAAAAGGTGGAATTGGACTTGAACTATTTAATTCCAATGCATCTGCAGGAAAAGGTCAAAGTACGCTTAAATTATATATTTGCACCACAGTTGATTTTCTTTCCTTTTCATTTTCACAATTTTGGTGATATGGTACCGAAACAGGAGAATGATATTGGCTAACCTCAGATGTGCAAGCATTACCAGGGGTCAAAACCACCTAACCTGCTGGAGCTTAGATATGCATAGACTCCACTTAATCAAACCCATTAAGTCGCCTCATACAATCACACAGAGGTAAATGGTTGCTACAATTCTGATGCTTCAATGCTTTAAAGCAACCCCTCAGACACAAGGGAGTCCATCACATTAGAAAGGACTGATAGTCCCCACTCTCAACTTGATAGAAAACAACCTATGTGCCGAGCATTAAGGGTGATTGTGTTGATCAAACTTCAACATACAGGTAAGTCTGACTAAATCTATCAATTATCCTTTACCATATAGGGAGCATCTTTTGTCTATCTCTAGTAAATAATAGATATTTTATTATGTTCACTTAATTTATACTGTCTGTTGTATTCTTATAAATAACTAATGATTTGTTTATAATTGTCTGAGAAAGTTTCCTGCAAGTCGTCATTATTATTGTCATATCCTTATTATTGCCGTTTATGGTAAAAAATCTAAATTTGTTTTTGTTTTAATGAGAGGATATAAGCCAGGTAAATAATTGTGTTTCTATCTCAACCAATTCAAAACAAAAACAATCTAAAAATAATGTTTATGAAGCAGGAAAAGATGAGCCTGAGTTGCCTTTAAATCATTTGTTTTTGTATGGACATATTAAGCCTGCATTTTAGAAGCTCACTAATAGTTGCTACTTCTTGACATGCAAACAAGTGATAATTTGAGAACACGCAAGGTAATTTCCAGTTGGATGAGGATTTATAATTAAAATGGCATTTCGTCCATGATTATGCCTAGTCACAACTTTCCACTGAATTTTGATATTTAACAAGAGAATATATTAAAGATGACAATATGTGTTGTTAAATGTATGACATTCATTTGATATACATTTTATCTTTTCAGACACTGAACTTTCACATGTTGACAACTTCCTCAATGCAGTTTATAGGTCATCATATAATTATGTAACTTAGATGTAAAATAGATGCAGTTGCGCTTACTAGCCAACACAACTAGCACCTTATTCAGGCCAGGAATGCAGTGGATATAAGCAGGGGAAATGTCAGTCTGCTTCCTCACAGCTTGATTAATGCAGTGTTTTGTTTCTGCACTAGAATATGATAGTAAAGGGTTAATCCAGTATTCAAGAATCCATTATTCAAGAACTGGCAAATGTGGGAGGGCTTTCCCCTTCTAATCCAAACCCAAAGGTGGGGGGGGGGTGCAGAAATGAGGGGGGAAGGAATAAACAAACATCAAACATCAATATATTAAAGTTAGAAGTGACTAATGCATTACAATCTATATATAGTTTATTTACATATTAAAATCGGAATTAACATTGTTCAGATGGAAGATAATAAATAAATCAACAGTCAACACTAAAAAAATACAAAACTTTCTACTGAAAAATATGTGTATACAAAACTTTCTAATGAAATTTAATATTTCTTCCCATCACCATTACATAACATAGCCAATCAACAGCAGCAGAAAACCAATTTAAGTTGCAATTTGCAGTTCTGCTTTATTGTATTGCAGTCCATTGTAAAATGTCACAATGAAAAACCATAAAAATGCAATAATATTGTTGACTTGTAACATTTCATAAACGGAAAATACAAGCTTTTACTTTTAATTTATTCTATGGGACTAGTGAGAAGGAAACAGTTACTCGATGATAAGGGTGGCAAACCCATGTGGCCTGAAGACAAAGTAAAAATTAGCGCCAAATCAGGTATTGTGAATTACAAAGCTGGCGTAATATTTAAAGCAACAATTTGGCCAAAATGTCAACTTTTTGCCTCTACGAATTCTTTTTTAATTATTTGTTTTCAGGTATTTCTTGCTTCAACACTAACAGGGTCTAAGGCAACAGATGTGCCAACGAAAACAACCCATTTGGCCAAGGGTCAAGGGGGGATATTTAAATCATTCTACAGACTGAAAATATAAATTATGATTTTAACAGCAGTTAATCGGATGACATGAATTGCCAATCTCTTTATAATGAAAACCCTGAAAAAGGAATCAGCATTGCTTTTTTTTTTGGCTTTAACCAATATATGAAACATCTTAGGACAAAATCAGAGTGACGGTATAGTCTCAAATTGTCGGCCAAGTTTCCTGTAAGCATCCTTTAATAATGACAAAAAATCAATTCTCTTCAGACATGATAATGACTTTACAGCAATGACTCGGTTAGTTTAATTATAAGCCAAGCGTATAAACTTAAAAGAAATAATGTCCAACAAGAAATATCTGGCAAATCAACTGTTACATTGCGAATGACTAAATAAGATTGTTTTTGAATTGTTTCATGATCAATTCCACTAGCTGATCTTAGAGGCCACTGAATAACATAACACACATATATTATGGTGTACCATATCTTATGCAAAATGTATACCACATTATTAATTTTAAGAATTTGATAAGTTGTGTAACCTCAACTCAAATGTAGATGAATGAAATTTTATGTCAGTGTTATGCAAAATTGAAAATGCCACAGCACTAACTAAAGATCGATTACTCAAGTAACTGATAAGCCACATTCAATAATTCCTCATCATTATAAAAATCAGATTCAATTTTTCTTCAGAAATGGTGTATTATGACATTGGTCAGAAAGATCACATTTGCTATATAGCTGAATTTTATCTTTTTTTAATTATATAATGTGAATTTGTAATTTGTATGGAAGTAAAATATCAATTTGTTTACATTATGTTACATTTGTCACAAATATTTCACATTCAGCTGTAATTCCTTCAGGTGATAAGCAAGTACAAGCCATGTTACCTTCTGGTGATAAGCACGTACAAGTCATGTAACCTTCTGGTGATAAGCAAGTACAAGTCATGTAACCTTCAGGTGATAAGCAAGTACAAGCCATGTTACCTTCTGGTGATAAGCACTTACAAGTCATGTAACCTTCAGGTGATAAGCAAGTACAAGCCATGTTACCTTCTGGTGATAAGCACATACAAGTCATGTAACCTTCTGGTGATAATCACGTACAAGTCGTGTTACCTTCTGGTGATAAGCAAGTACAAGTCATGTTACCTTCTGGTGATAAGTAAGTACAAGTCATGTAACCTTCTGGTGATAAGCAAGTACAAGTCATGTTTCCTTCTGGTGATAAGCAAGTACAAGTCATGTTACCTTCTGGTGATAAGCAAGTACAAGTATTGCTTTCTTCATGTAAGCAAGTACAAGTCATGTTTTCTTTAGTACAAGTCATGTTTCATACAAGCACATATCATGTTTCCTTCAGGTGAGAAGCAAGTAAAATTCATGTTTCCTTCTGATAATAAGCAAGTAAAATGCATGTTTCCTTCTGATAATAAGCAAGTAAAATTCATGTTTCCTTCTGGTCATAAGCAAGTTCAAGTCATATTTACTTCAGGTGATAAGCAAGTACAAGTAATGTTTCCTTAAGGTGATAAGCAAACTACAAGTCATGTTTCCTTCTGGTGATAAGCAAGTACAGTCATGTTATATTCTGGTGATAAGCAAGTACAGTAATGTTACCTTTTGGTGATAAGCAAGTACAAGTCATGTTTCCTTCAGATAATAAGCAAGTACAAGTCATGTTTCCTTCTGGTGATAAGCAATTCTTTTGGTGATAAGCAATTACAAGTCATGTTTCCTTTTGGTGATAAGCAAGTACAAGTCATGTTTCCTTCTGGTGATAAGCAAGTACAAGTCATGTTTCTTTCTGGTAATAAGCAATTACAAGTCATGTTTCCTTAAGGTGATAACCAAGTACACCCAGTGATCTACCCTTAATTTTTTGGCGTTAGTGTACATATAAAGGGACGTAACCCCTTCAAGGAGTTTGAACTAATTTCGGTTTTTTGCAAATAAGCACATAAGGGTCTGAAATTTCACTACCATTATTTGTTTGGTCTGACAACCCAAACAAATAAAAACTATTCAGAGTCTGGGGCATAATGTGGAATAATCTTAAAGCCAAAGATCAATTATTTAATCTTCTGATATAAAAATATACATAAAATTTACTTGATTGCGAGAGATAATTTAAATAGGTCTGTATCATTTAGAAAGAATCATGTTTTACATCTTGAGTAATGTAACTCAGACATATAAATCACTTAAAACCGCTACATAAAATGTACTAAACAATTATGTATGTATTAAAGCACTTGTCTAGCATCAATTAAAATTTGCTTTTAAGTGTTAATTAGATCAATCATTAGTCTGCTTCCTGGATGAGTAGGCTGAAATCAAATTAAAGGAATAACACATCATACTTTCAAGAAAACTTGTACATTAACCACATATTTACATTTTTTATGTATTTTAGAAGGAGCCAAATAGACATTCAACATCTACAAGTTATCATGTCATCTCCAACTATCAGTAAACATTTTTTTCTGAAAGGCTGAAAGGAAGTGGTTTAGAGATTATTTTTTCTTTTTTCATTTTTTTTTTTTTTTTTTTTTTTTTTTGGGGGGGGGGGGAAGTTTAAAGTGGCAGCAACACTACTTACATCATCATATGGCGGCTTTTCAGCTTTACTGGTAGAAGAACACCTCAGGTGCTGCACTTCCATGCATAATTTCTAGCAATAGGGATTCAAAAAGCTTACACGCAACAGCCATTAAAGATCATGTTTTTTGTTTGTTTTGGGTTTTACGTCACATCAACACAGTATAGGTCATATCGCTACGTTCCAGCTTTACTGGTGGAGGAAGACCTCAGGTGCCCTAAAGATCATGTATGTTGTAATTAAGGATGTAACAAGTGAAATTTTATATATGTACATGTATATAATTATCCTTCTAAAATAATTTCAAAACATCCAAGAATATGTTAAAAAATTATGTACTGCAAATGTTTATACACATTATAAGTTATCATTAAAATGTTTGCAATTATTTCTTATTGAAAAATTTGGCTTAAATTCATTGAAAATAAATTTCTTATTACTTCCCTTTATTAACATGAAATGTAAATTTGGTAATATCTTTAAAATAATGCTTTTTGGGGCTTGCAATATTGGTAAATCTTCATTTGAGCCTCATATTTATGTTATAAAACCATACAAAAATTGAGTCACCGGATCTTTAAGAACAAACTGCACAGACAGTACTTGTGGCATAAGTTTTAGAATAGAAAAAGTTTGGCCATTAATTTGGTTCCAATGATGTGTCAACTTTTCAGCCACTTCATGACATATATACTGAAGAATGATACATTACTTAGGTCATAAAGGTAGTGAGAAGGACAAATCAATATCAGTGTATCAATCATCTATGAAAATGAATACTGATGATATTTCTTCACACCTATCTTGTATTTCTTCATCCCTTTCTCATTTTTCATACCAAATTTGCTCACAAAGGTTTCAACTGCAATGAGTTTTATTTTTCTATAACCTTTATTCTATATCATGCTGTAACTAAAATGGACTTGTCTATTATTGGAGAGTTACACCAGTACTAGACTACCTTCCTCCGTGCTAAACTACCAAAGCATCTCCCGGGGATCGAACCCACGCCAGAGAGGTAACTGGATTAGAAGTCATCGACTCTAACCCCTCGACCACGGAGGTGGTTAAAAGGGTAGTAAGAGAGGTCCAGTTAACATACCTGTTTATTTGCCTTCTTTTTTTGTATGTAAAAATCTATAATTTCGGTTGATGTTGTAATTTATTTTTTTCCTCATATCTGATCTGATGCAACCAAATTTCAGGAAAATATATTCCTAAAAAGACTATGAACTAAAAGATGATACTGATAAATGGGAGAAGATACACAACTGTTTCGCATAATTATTATAAAAGGATTTAATCTGTATCTAAAGTGTTTTGATGGGAATGGTTAAGAAACTAATATAAAATAAGTGAGAGAGATTGAAGTAAAAATGTCCGCCTTTAAATTCACTGTCTGTGTATCATATACTGACTTAACCCCTGCGAGAATTCCATGAATAATTCATGAACTGTTCATGAACATATTCATGGACAAGTTCATGAATGTGCATGAACAACAAATGAGACTTTTTTTAGTTCACGGACAATTCATGAATCAAGATATTCATGAACATGTTCATGAATATATGTTCATTAACATTCATGAATATATCGATTCATGAATTGTCCATGAAAGAAAAAAAGTCTCATTTGTTGTTCATGCACATTCATGAACTTGTTCAAATGCACATTCATGAAATTGTTCATGAATATGTTCACGAACAATTCAAAAACTTCTCCCAGGGGTAATAATAATGTGACATCACAATCAATTTTCATTTAATTCTAAGACTGCTGATTTGTACCAGCCATAAAATGCACAATAGACAGTGTTTTAGTACAAATACAAAACACAAAAGCCCATTACACAGGTAATGAAACTTGTTAAACACTGTGCTCATTGATTCCCTATGTACAAATTGAATTGTCATTAGAATTCACGACTTGCCAGTTTGCTCTTCAATTTATTTCTTTGACACAATTTTCCATAAGATTTTATATAGTCCATTATGTAAATACATCACTTTTTCTTCATTTTGCTAAGTCATTGTTATTTATTCCATTTTTAAGTAAGTTTGCACCGAAAGTTTGTTAAAACACATGTAGAGCTTTGTTTCTGGCGGCCATGTTGACTTTTGCATTATGGGTGTTACCAAGGTCAGCCAACTCTTGTTGATGATCAGTGAGTTCATGAACTCACGAGAGTTCATGAACTGAAATTTTTCAGTTCATGAGTTCATGAACTGAAATTTTTTCTAACACTAAAAAGTATTCACATGGGTTAAAATTGTAAAGACAAATTTGTTTTTAAAGTTCATGATTATTGTCAGCTTGTTCATGAACATACCAAAATGTTCATGAACAGAGCAAGAATGATGCCAAAATGTTCATGAACACATCAACATGATCGTGAACAGACATACATATTCATGAACTTGAATGTTCATGAATATTTGTTCATGAACATTTCTGCCAAGATGATGAACAATTGAAAGATGTTCATGAATATTCATGAACTGTTCATGAAAATTCATGAATTGATGAACATGCTTTCGCAGGGGAAAACAAGATGGCATTTTAATCTGTCTGGTTGACCATGTCCTTCATGGAAAATTTATCTTTATTCCATTATAAGTTGTCTCAGAGGATCACCACATTGTCTCAGCTAGACTCAGAGAATAACAATTGGGAAAATATATACTGTCTATATATGAAGATGTACTGTATTGGTTTAAGACCTTTATATAGGTCGTGTTAAAAAGTATTACATCTATCCTCTCCTCATATAAGCCCCCCATTAACCTATTTTTTTTTCTCGTTTAGTATAAGGCTCTAGCTATTTATTTAGTCAATTAGCACCTATGATACTGACTATGTTGACTTTAACACTGTTGAATGTGAACCTATGTAAAACTCCTCTATCTTCTTAAAAAGCCTTTTAAGTACGAAAATTCACTATTCAATCCAGTTAGTTGAATAACATCTAAAACAATAAAAAAATTAATAGAACGCCTTTTCCAGGATTTGAACCAGGGTCTCTACACTCCACAACGCGAACAGTCTTCCTCTATTACGCTGTAAATGAATAGTTATATTTCGAAATGCCTTATTGTTTAGGTTGTTAAAGATAAAGGTCATAAAAAGTAGGCATCCACATCCCTCTATGTCAATATTGATGTAACAGATAATGATTAAAACAAGTTAGGAAGACATTGGTGCTTCCAGATAAGCCAAAATATTTTACATAAATTAAATTTGTGCAAAATGTACTAAGATAGTGGGAAAAGTAACCTGATCTAAGATTCAAGTTATATTTCACATGTTACATGTATGTGCGAGTTAGGACTGATTTTTCAGTATTTATCACAATATTTCTACTGCATTACTAACACACCAAGGGCTATTTTTTTCATTTCTGACCTCTTTTTGATAAGTTAATGGCACGAGGATTGTAAGTACCGTTTGCAATGTGAAAATTACTTTCTTTGTTCACTTCACAATATTTACTTTTAAATTCATTTTCAGAATTTTCATGAAAATTGCCATGAAATGATAAAAAATTTACAATAACATTATGTTGGTAGTAACGAACCTCATATCTCTACAGGTCCATGTATATCCTGGAAACTTTCCTTCATTGTGATCTTTCTGGTTACATTTTACTTGAAGATTGTGTATGGTTAAATTGACAGGAAACGGTTTATCTGAAAATAAAAATCAACAAATATAAGCTCTAAAAGAGTAAGTGTGTCAACACACTGGTTTACAATACTTTATTAATGTCTACAAGTTTTGGTCAATACTTAACCTTCATCAGGACAAATTAATTCTAAAATTTTTGCTTTTGCTGCAAAAGTACAAAAAAAACTGCTACTGTCAACAGTTAAGACGCTTGTTACTAAAATTAAACAGTGTTACTATAAATAGAAGTGATTTTGGCTGAATGCTGAGAAGAGGTCTTAAGCCTCGGTCTCACTTACTCCCGGCAGAGCCCAGGACCATCCCGGTAAGTTACCGGGACGATCCGGGATGAAATTATTGTTGCGGTCACACTTACCCCGGCAGCACTACGGTAGTTCCCTACTAACCACCCAGGATGCGCTCCGGATCATCCAGGCAGAGCCCAGGTGAAGCTACGGTTCATGCCGGTGCTTCCCCGGTCGTTCCCGGATGACGCCGCAAGAGCCCCGGTTGACCCAGACAGAGCCCCGGTCGATCCAGGCAGAGCCCCGGCAGAGCCCAGGACGATCCAGGCAGAGCCCCGGTAGAACCCTGTGGATTGAAAACGCCCGAAAATGATAACATTGATACATAATTTTTATTTAATATAATATCTATTGTTCCAGAATAGTAATTCATGATGATTTTCTGAAAAATCCTTATGCCATACTGGATAGAAGGGAAATGGGAAGGCTTTTAATTCAAACAAGTTCAATCATCACAAATTGTCCTTATTTTTTTAAATGATCCGGGCTTTGCCGGGGCTCTACCGGGATCAACCGTAGCTCTACCTTTATCCTCCGGGGCTCTGCCTGTAGTTACCAGGGCTCTGCCGGCATATACCGGGGCTCTACCGTAGCTCTACCGGCTATATCATACCCCGGATCATCCCCGGTTTGTGCCGGCAGAGCTACGGTGCTTTCCCGGTATCACCCCGGTAGTTCCCGGCAGAGCTAAGGATGATGCCGGCAAAGCTTTACCTTCCCGGATCATCCCGGACCACCCCGGTGATATTAAATATTTTATTCCATCCGGGGTCGAATGCCAGATGTTCCCGGATCATCCAGGACGTTGCCGGCAGAGTTACGGATGTACCCCGGTTGTTCCCGGTCGTTCCCGGATCACCCTGGACGTCTACCGGGGCTCTACCTGCTATATCATACCCCGGATCATCCCCGGTTTGTGCCGGCAGAGCTACGGTGCTTTCCCGGTATCACCCCGGTAGTTCCCGGCAGAGCTAAGGATGATGCCGGCAAAGCTTTACCTTCCCGGATCATCCCGGACCATCCCGGTGATATTAAATATTTTATTCCATCCGGGGTCGAATGCCGGATGTTCCCGGATCATCCCGGATCATCCAGGACGTTGCCGGCAGAGTTACGGATGTACCCCGGTTGTTCCCGGTCGTTCCCGGATCACCCTGGACGTCTACCGGGGCTCTGCCGGGATGTAAGTGAGACTGTAGCTTTAGCAAATAAAAATATAAAAAACTAGAAATGTGTCCATAGGACACTGATGCCCCCACACGCCACTGTTCTGTCAATCTTATGACTCTAGGTCAAATATTTTTTGGACTACATGTGCCACAAGTTGAAAACTAAAAATCAACAAAGGGCCATAATTCTGTAAAATTTGGTCGCAGCAAAAAATCCTTCCTTTACTACGATCTACACATTAAGGTTGTTAATCCCTGGAAGTTTAAGCAAAATCTACCATCCGGTTTAAGAGGAGTTGCGTTCACAAAATTTCTAAATTGTATAAAGTGAAAAAATCAACAAAGGGCCATAATTCTGTTAAATTTGGTCGCAGCAAAAATTCCTTCCTTTACTGCCATCTACACCTTAAGGTTGTTCATCCCTGTAAGTTTAAGCAAAATCTGCCATCCGGTTTAAGAGGAGTTGCGTTCACAAAATTTCTACATAGTATAGAGTGAAAAAAAATCAACAAAGGGCCATAATTCTGTTAAATTTGGTCGCAGCGAAAATTCCTTCCTTTACTACCATCTACACATTAAGGTTGTTCATCCCTGGAAGTTTAAGCAAAATCTGCCATCTGGCTTAAGAGGAGTTGCGTTCACAAGATTTCGGGACAGACGGACGGACGGACGGACAGACGTACGGACACTCGGACGGACAAGTGCAACGCTATATGCTCCCACTCTGTGGGGGCATAAAAATTATTTAAGATCCTTTTTGTTGTAATTAAGGATGTAACAACACAAAAGAGAAATTTCATATATGTTTATAATTATTATAAATACACTTCAAAGTGAAATTTTATATATGTTTATAATTATTCTTCTAAAACAATTTCCAAACATCCAAGAATTCATGAATATGTTAAATATGTACTGCAAATAGTTATTCGCATAATAAGTAATCATTAAAATATATGCATTCATTTTTTATATAAAAAAATTTGCTTAGACTTTATCGAAAACATATTTGTAATTACCTCCCTTTATTTACATGAAATGTAAATTCTGCTATATCTTTACAAATAATGCTTTTTGGAACTCATAATATTCATATATCTTCATTTGAGCATCATATTTATGATATAAAACCATGAAAAATTTTAGCTACAGGATCTTTTTTTTAATATATATTTTATACTTTTTGAATGTATTTGGTTTTAACATATTTATTCAACATAACATTTAACATGTGAACAATATTTACAAAATACATTTAGGGATTGGGAAGAAAGTTATAAAGCTCTATATGAGTGTCCTATATATGTATTTGTAGAGAACAAGTCAACGCTACTCACAGGTTTTGTTAAGGTTCAGCCGATATATTATGACCTGTGTAGGTGTTATAACATAAAACATAAACAAGCTACCTTTTCATTTTATCTGTTTTGCTACTGTATTATAATGTGATACAGGAAATATCAATTATCACAATTTATCACCAAGACTCAAACTGACAGATGCTTGCTTATAACTCTACACCACTTGATTATAGCAATCTGGATTTATATTTTCAATGCCAAATTTCCCTGTACATTAAAACCCATTTAATGGTTCTCCTTTGATTTGGTATCACCAATGTAAATAAACAGGTTTGTTGTTGTTTTTTTTCCAACTGTCACAAAAAGCATCATCTTTACTTAGATTTCAATATTTATATAACCTAAATTTTCTGTCATGCTTGAATATGCTATGGGCACATTAAATAATAAATACTTTATAAATATTATAACTGCCAAAAAAATCTTAAGTCCAAAACTTAAATGTCCCAGTTTTTATTTACAATAATTTTTTGAAGAATCAAATGAAGCACGGTTTATGTATATATATTCATATTAATTGAGCACCGACCAGTACGTTAATTGACATTTGCCCTTGATCACAACCCGATCAAAGGTTTCCCATCTGTAATTAAAAAGTATTAAATGAAATAGAAAAGAGATTTGCTTCAGTGAATCATACAAAAAATATAAATCATGAAAACAAGTCATTCTTAAAATACCTATATGATTCATGATAAAATTATGATCTATTTTTTACTGAATTACTCCTTTATACCCTGCAAAACATTACTATAATATAACGGTTACTGTATATAATCACTGTCCCCGGATTTTCAAGCCCTGGAAAAGGTCCCTGCCCTCTTGCGGGGAGTCAGTGTCTATTCTAGGATTCGAAAATCAGGGGGGATTTTTATCGAAATGTGAGAATTTATTAACATTTGTTGATCTTTTTACTTCTTTCTCTATGTAAAATTTTCCTCCTGCCTCTGAAAAAATAGGGGGGAATTCTCAAAAATATGGGTGAATCCCCCCATCCCCCTTCCTTAAGAATAGACACTGGGAGTCAGATGAGTTTTCCCACTAAACGGCCCTGCAGTACAATTTTGGACATTATGGCAGTTAGTATTTACTGTAAAAATTGGAAGATAAATCTCAGATCATTTTCACTGCTTCCCCAACCCGCTAAATCCCTTAATTCTCTGTATTTCAAATTTCATTTCTGTACTTTAAAATTTTAAACTTTAAAATCAACACTTTGTGTAACAGATTCCTGAATCTGAATGTCTATATGCTTCTGTATTTTTAAGCAAAATACTCTGAAGGGTAATATATGTATAATTATACCTAATGCAGCCGCCCTTAAAATTCTTAAATAGTAAACAATGCAAACCACTGTATGATCCGATGGTTGCTGGCTTGATCTTTGCATGCACTAGAAGCATGCGAAGAAAGAAGAACCAGTTGCCGCCAACAGGATTTACGGTTAAAAAAACAACAACAAAAAAGTCAATATTAATATAATTATACAAACAGATATTTCATACAATTTACAATTTCGCATGAATGAAAATTTGCACCACTGCCAGCATTGAATTGTAAGTACAACTGAAATGAGATATTGTGTAAAACTATACTCTGAATGAAACACAAAACCATCAGTTAACAAGGGATAATGAAAACGTAAAAGCACAAAGTTGAACAAGTGTAAGAGGACCCCACAAGCAACATAAAAGCTTAAAAGTTATTTTTATTTTGTTCACCGATATTTCCTATTCATCAGCTAATCGTCAAGTCACTCAATTTCAAAAATTTAATTCAATCTGAATCGAAATTTTCAATCAAAACACTCGCGATCATATTTTTAACTGTTTATGTTTTTGAAAAAATAAGACAAAAATCCTGAAGGTCATGTTTTTTTTACTACAGGCGATACCTTTGTTATTGTACAGAGTTCATAGTTCATGAACTGTTTATGAACCCAGATTGAACTGACTTTGATTGATCTGTGTCATGGAAATAAAACACAATGTAAGGATATACAATGTACATTAGGATGAAATGTGGCTATATGTTCACTATATATAGTGTGTTGTCAAAGTATCTGAGAGAGAAGTTAAGAGTTATTGGTTTTCACTTGAACACATGCTGATTAAGCAGTCAGTAGAAAAAAAATATCTGCTGATGGAAAATACAAGGCCTTTACATACATCATAGTACATAATTATGTATATTTAATTTTGCTTGAATATTTTGATAAAACAAAACGACAGAATGGAGAAAGCCGGTATACCCAGTCTGGCATGCCCCACATTATGTTAGTGTATGGAATGTTGAGTTGCTATAGATTTTGTACCCGAGTATGAACCCTTCATTCACCATGCCAACATCTCAACAGGAGTAATTTAGAAAAAGACACCTTTTTTGCAAACAATTTAAAAAACAGTCACATGATGTTCAACTCAGCTAGTTAATAAAGTGGCAGTACCAATAAGTACACTAATGCAGCAATCATTTAAAAACCCGGCCCCACATTATTATACAAATAACACAGACTGACTACATACTTAGGTCCAACAAATTCCATCTTATATCAATGTTTTTATTTTTTTCTTTAACTTTGAATCATTACATATATAGTTACCTTTATTTTTTCAGTGATCATAATTTTAATACAGACCCTTTCACTTTACAATATTATTTAACATGTTCATGTACTGAAAGGACTCCAAACCTGAAAGTGTCAATGATAAAACCCCACCGATTCCCCTCAGCGTCTTATAGGCTGCCCCCATCCACCTTTTATCATGGAAAAAAAAAACCCACATCGTTCTTGCGGATGAAACTAAAAACAAAATTTCTTTTCCCTACTTAAATTACCATTAAACTGCAGGTGCACTAAATAAATAGGTTGTTCCAGTTAAAATAATTTAACTTCTTGCAAAAAAAAATTAAACTTGGCCTTGAAACATTTTTCTCAAAATGCTCATTTAAAAAAAACATGATTACACTTTGTAAACAGGAAAGGATTATGAACAGAATAAAAATAAACCATGCATCCAATTTGCATTAATTTAAATGTAATTTCTGTTTCAATTTATATTAAATGGTAAACTACATCTACTTCAGTTTCAGCTGTATTCATGAAATATAAAATAATATAAGTGCCGATTTCCATTTCATTTCTTTATGGTTATTGTATTGTCCCAATTTTTCATTGATTAAAATAGACCAGGTTTATGTATTTTGGTCAAAAAGGTCACAATATCTTTGCCTGGTGCCAGTGACCCAGTCAATATGTCATTATGATTTTAAAGTCTGTCCTTAGTAACAACCAGGGATAAAATAAATAAAATCTGGTCATAAATAACATAAACACTCGAAAACTTTAACAGTCAGACAACAAAGCATGTTTGCTTTAACTATTTATTTGATTTTGAAATTAGTTTGAACTTGATTTATTCCAAGAGCACTGGGTTCACATTTGACACCAGTACTGATTGGTTGCAGGAAGCAGACTGGTTGCAGGAAGAAGTCTGGTTACAGTGAGCAGACTGGTTGCAGGAAGTTGACTGGTTCCAGGAAGAAGTCTGGTTACAGTGAGCAGACTGATTGCAGGAAGCAGACTGGTTGCAGGAAGTTGACTGGTTCCAGGAAGAAGTCTGGTTACAGTGAGCAGACTGATTGCAGGAAGTTGACTGGTTGCAGGAGGCAGACTGGTTATAGGAAGCAGACTGGTTGCAGGGAGCAGACTGGTTTCAGGAAGCAGACTAGTTCCTCCAATACAACAGCTTACAAGCTTTCATCAAAATTAAACCTTAAATAAATAATGCTAAAACTAAATAAATGAAGACTTCTTACAGTTCAAGTTTTACTTCCAATGTCTGTAAAAACTTCTGGTTAAATGATGTTCTCATTAAACAAATTATATAGCAACTAATAGATTCTCTTTCCCTGGAAGGGGAACATCATTGACAGACACAAAGTATCAGCAGAAGATTTACAGTACTTTATGAGATATGAAAAAATAATATTCTATGGGCCAGCTGCCTATGTCCTCATTGAAGCCGAGGGGAGTGACCTTACAAAGTAATACAATGCTGATGTGGAAGGGTAAGTTATATGGTATGCGATTTTCTTTGTTCACACCATAATATTTTACTTTAAATTTTCATGAAAATAAGCATGAATCTAGAGGCATGCTACTTTAAGAAAATGCTACTTTAAGAGAATGACTGGTTTGTACTAAATAGAGAAAGCTACTTTTTATGCCAGAAATGGCAGACAGAACCTTTAGTCAAACTAAGACTTCCTATTTAGTATTACTAACTATTTGACGCTTCACAAGTCTATGAAACACCATTATACAATGCTTAGACTAACCCTAAGGGCTTAAAGATAAAAGGATTGAAAATTTCCCTTATTTGTCAAGATAACTGAGAGACAAGGTCATATTTCAATTAATATATTGAATGAAGATGTAAGTCAGAGCCAAGTATAAAATGTCCACAAAGAGACATAGAAAAAACTTTTTCCTTTAAAATGATTCAGATGTCATGAAAAGACATGTTAATATTTTCATCCAATCTAGATTTTTTTGTTCAAAACATTAAAACACAATAGGTCACACACCATACATAAATTTGACAAACATTGAATTAATTAGAAGGTTTACACTTATAACAAAGACTCCAATGCAAAATTATTTTAATTAACATCACATGGGAAGCCCACACCTTTTAGTGTCAACGTGTCCATAGAATACATCTTGATAGAAAGATGTTTCTGACAAAAACCTTCCTGTGAAGCCCACACACACTGTCACAGTATTTCTCCAGAAAAAAAGACAAAAATTACCTTACAACTTGTCATGACATTTAGTACATTAATCAGTCACAGACTGACAATGTAGAACATAATTGTAGCTTCCTTTATTATAATAAATTACTGGTATCAAATTTCACAAGAACTCCAAAATATTTGCACTCAGGGACCAAATCTCTTGAAATGGTCGAACACAACAAAAAGTGCAAAAAATGATGCATGCAATCAAACATGAAATTGAACATATTTAAATGGTTTGCCTGATTTGCCTGCATGACGCTTAAGCTTTTGATTGCTATTTCATGTCAACATTCAACTCATATTTCCCTTCTCTCTTTTGTAGAAAGTCATTGTCCATATTTTCCACAGCAAAACTCTCAAACCATTCATATAATACCAGACGAGTTTTGATGACAATAGAAACCTTATAATCGAGTGTAAAAATATTTATGTTCAAGAGGCAGCCATGTAAAATGTTCATAATCTGTCATATTCAAACATAACTGATGACATCTTAAATAAATAATCTAACAACTACTGGGGTTCAAATTGCCAATTGTAGAAAGCCTTACTTAAAATGCTAGATTCATTCAAACTATCCTTAAGGCAGAATTAAACATGAAGATTTCATTTTATGACCCTCCGGGGCGAAGTTTTATTTATTAAACATGGCCTGCTAATATGAGTGTTTTCGCGATGTGCACCAGCTGCCATTTTACTTGTTAATTCTTTTTGCTGGTGGGGTCGCGGGGCGAAAACACTAATGGCACAAATCACCCACCAAATTAGGTTGGAGTTGATATAATTAAAACTTGTAAGATAAAATAATTCAAGTAAAAAAGGTTTAATTGTTGTTAAATTTTCTACAAGATAAATATATTTTGTTAAAATTTGTGCTAATCTTGTCAGAGAGTGTATTTTATCTTTTTGCAGCCAAAAAACGTGACATATATCTCAAGATCAAAGTTGTCAAAACAAGTTTGCTTCTTTAAAAAGAAGCATGCGAGAGGTCTTTTTGCTGCTGTGGAAAATTTGTTTAATTCGAAAATATTTGGGGATATTTTGCATAACAGACACAATGAATGTTTATAAATTAGAATTATTAAACAAAATATAATTTATTATATATATTGCAATGAAAGTTTGTTTTACATTTCATCTTTTTTAATGTTTTAAAAGATTATATGCCGGAGAAATGGACTTTTTTCTTGGCGCATTAGGGATAATTTTTCTACAAATTTTTTTTGTAAAATTACTTAATGTAAATTAAATGATATATACCATTTACATTTGTATTTTAAATTCAGTTACCTTTGTAGAAAAATTATATATATATTAAAAGTATTTTCAAAATAAATGTTTCTTGTAAAGTTCAATAAGCAAATTTTCGGTCACTGTTTTGTTAAATATCAGGAAGCATTTCCTCTACATTTTCCAAAACGAGTATAAAGTCTGTTAATCAAACAAGTTTACATAAAAAATGTTGATATCATTTGATTGCAATAAACAGTAAATACTGTTATATACTGTTATACTGTTATATACTGTTTATTGGAATAAACAGTATATAAAGCTGCATGCCTCCAACCACAATATTAAAAGAAAATCAAACTTGAGATAAAATTTGTGCCATTTGCGCCAAAAAATCTCCCTTTGCGCTAAACTAAAAAAAAGCATCTCCCGGGGATCGAACCCACGCCAGAGAGTTAACTGGATTACAAGTTATCGACTCTAACCCCTCGACCACGGAGGCGGTATATATTGTGCATGGTGATATTGTACATAGCTATAATTTTCACTGTAACTATTTATCAGAACATGAAATAGTAAAACGTTATTCAGAAAACAATACGGTAATCGATTTATACAGTTACGGAATGAAGCATCCATGCACGTAGTGTTAAATAACGTAAATGATATTTTCCGATTTTTCTATGTACCGATTTGTTCACTTCGATGTTAATTTTTCGTTTAAGTAAAGCCGTGTTTTGAAACGGGGCATGCGCAAAACAATTTTTGTAGACTGCTCCTAATGATTTTACGCTTAAAATGAGATTCATTCACTGCAATCAGATACGCAAAAATGGATGCCGCCAGCAATCAGTCTGAACACTATGGAGAGGTCTGATGACCTCTCCAATAATTCAGGCACTTTGACTTATTTATGATAGAATGTCATATATATATATATGCTTCTACTTGTACTACACATAAAACTTAATGTGACTTGCACATAATTGGTTTTTATTAAGGAAAAAAGACTTTCATTTTACTTTGACACATCGAGAAAATCGACAGGTTAAAGTTTGACGCATATACCGGGTTCTTTGGTACATTATGTATGTTCATACGTTACCGAGAACTCATTATTCTAATTACGACCAGTCTTAACAATATTGATTGTCATGTAACTTGATGTGTTTGTCTGAATTTTGCTCAAAGATATATCATATGGATACTGAGTGACTCCATACTGAATTAAAAGTATTCGCTGCTATGGCAACCAGTTTAGAGTGCTTGTTCAGTTACTTAAAATGCATCTAATTAGCCCTTAATGTATACTTCAATTGTATTGTCTTCATAGTTAAAATAAAGAAAATTTATTCACTTGTTTCAAAGAATTTTCTTTAAAATATGATGATACCCTCTAAATTTGTTTTAACAGCCTATGATTAGTTTCATATTTAAATCTTTAAGTCTTAACTTATTATAGTTGTTTAAAGTAATGATTATACATGTATAATATTCATATACAATTGTAGCCCCAACAATTTCATTCTTCTGCCTCCAGAAGTTTATTTTACATCTTCATTACAATGACCAAATATTATTAGTGTATATCTTGAGAATCACCTGTATTTTAAGCTTGTACAATACTACAGTATATCAATGTTCAATATGCTTAAGTCATTCACCTTTTTAAATCCTGATCGAGTATAGAGATTATCTGAGTTTAGAGATTAATCTCGGCCATCAGTTAAACCAAACATACTTCACAGATTATTATCCAAATGTTATTTTAAATACTTAGGCAGGTGACAAAAATATTCAAATATTAGCGTTCAACTGAACTTGCTTATTGTTATTGTTAATCATTCAACAAAGAAGTTGCTGAATGCCATTAACTTCTTAATCTTTTATTGACGTTCGACTTAGAGATCATTTTTGTAACATTATCTGTTACCATGTTTTATATTCTTAATTATGGATTCATTAAAGGCACATTATGTCTCGGAAACAAATTAAGTTTTCTTTATATAGAAGAAGCTTAGATGAGTTTTTGTAATTTCATTTATATAATGGTTTTAGAGCATGTCACAGTAAATGTTTATCACCTAATGAAAGAAACACTGAAAAATGTAAACAACATGTTTAGAATTTTGACTTCCATAAAAAACAATTAACTACTTTAAGTCTACTAATTGCCAAATGACAATGTCATTTGGCAATTAGTAGACTTAAAGTGGGGTCACGACAGAAGCAAAAAATGTTCAGGTATTATTGGCAAGTATTTTTGGAATCTAGGTTTTGACACTAAATAATAAAAAATCTTTTAAGAAATAAAAATTCAAGCATTTTTGCAGCATAATGGCCCGGTAAATTTATTGACATTATTTATCACTTTATGTGCTATAATTGTAAAATGACCTCAAGTGTTCTTCTTTGATTTTTTTTTCTTTAATTTAATAATATATTAAAGTAACAAGTGTCCAGATTTATGCCATTTAACTTTCATGAAAATTTTGGAAATGTAATAAAAAAATATTATCAAGTGAACCAAGAAAGTATTTAAACAAATTGTAAACTGTTAATTACGTCCAATCAAAGTAAATTACCAAACAAAGGTCAAAAACAGCCCCACTTAATACATACTGTGTTAGTCATAAAGTAGAAATATGATGATAAATCATTCATAGCATATATAATAAGTAGAACTAATAGAATTCATAATTACTAGGTCAATTAATACCTAATAAAGGCTTTCAGTTACTGCAAAACACTTGGAATTGACTTGTAGAGATTCTGGCACCATGCAACCTTGATTTGCTGTTGTTACCACGTATACCACTGATTAAAATGTTTAATTTGCTAAAATCAAGATTCAAGTTTTAATTTGTTAACCATAAGGTCATCAGGGCAGAGGTACCACAATTAATTTCTGAAAGTCGATTTTGATTTAGTTTATTTAATAGGGAACAAGTTAAATATAGGTCATCAAAACAAGCCAAAAAAACACATACTTTGTACAGGGAGAATGACCCAACAAAAACAAACATTTGAAAATGTTCAGTAAAACATAATTCTACTTTTAGTGCCTTTAAAGCACAGCACTATAAAATACATTAAATTTTATTAAAAACATATAGTTTCCATTTGAAAACACATTAAAATTATGATAAGATTTCAAAAAATATTCATAATATTGAAAACTCTTCAAGAAATTGGTGATAAAAGATTAAATATTTCAAGTAATTGACCAGTCATTTACAGTTTAATAAACACTTGAAAATTTAAGCTTTACACTTTAATGGTTTATACTTCCCTTTACAGGACATAAACTCTAAATTCACACCAGCATACATATACGGAATATTTTTCAAAGTATAAGTGATACTTCAGTTTTTCCCCTCATTCAACTTTCATAATGTATATATAACATGTGCATTAAGATGATTAAATTTACATGTATAAGACATAAATTCTATAATGGGCAAAAATACCCATTGATGTTACCCAGAGTTTTTTTCAAATATTAGATAGATACTTTTAATTAATTTAATTATATATGACAGTTTCTTGTGGCTATCTCAGTATAACAAGAAAAATTCAGATACATGCAAGTTTGTCTTTTAAAATAATGCCCCTTAAATTAGTCTTATATAATGAGGACCTCATAAATAGAAATATGTAAATAACTACACTGAGAGTTTCGAAAGGGTGTACAGAGTATAACAAATATCTCATTCATCATTTCGTGGCAATTTAAGAGTTTAAAAACAGAAACAAGCATGTATTTATATATATATATTATATATATATATATAATCTTTAAAGGAAGAGGTCATGAAAACCAGAGGCATTTCATTTTATCAGTGAAGATGATACATTATCGCATTGACCTCAATCATAGTTACTGCACTTTATTTAAATATAATATATTAAGGACTTTAAAACATTCTAATGACTGCTGGAAGCGTCTTATCGGTCACCCTGCACTACTTTATGGAAATATATTATGAAAGGGAATGATGAACAAGAGCTGTCCGTAAGACAGCGCGCTCGACTTTTTTAGTGCTTGCCTATAATACAAAACATTGACAGTTAAGGGCCATAATTCAAATAAAATCTTTGACAGAATTACCTTCTCCTGGACATGTTTGGGAATCATGATTGTAAACAAGTATTCCAACTTTCAAATTAATATCTCAAACAGTTCAGTCAAAAAGTGGACTGGTACTAAAAACTTAACCAAGATTCTAAGTCGATAAAAGGCCTTAATTTTTAAAACAAATCCTTGACAGAGTTACCTTCTCTTGCGTACAGATGGGGGTAATGATGTGAAATAGCATTAAAAGTTTCAAAGCAATATCTCAAAGGGTTAAGGCAATAAGTGGATTTTACCCATATTCAATGTATTTTCTAAGTCAAAAAGGGGCATAATTCTGTCAAAAACCTTGACAGAGTTATGTCCTCTTGTCTGTTGATGAAGGTCGTGATGGTAAACAAGTATGGTCAGTTTCAAAGCAATACCTCCAATGGTTTTGAAATAAAGTGAGGTGGTACAAAAAACTTAACCAAGCTCAATACACTTTCTAAGTCAAAAAAGGGCCATAATTCTGTCAAAAACCTTGACAGAGTTATGTACTCTTGTCTGTAGATGGAGGTTATGATGGTGAACAAGTATGGTAAGTTTCAAAGCCATACTTGTAATACTTCTGAAATAAAGTGGGGTGGTACGAAAAACTTAACCAAGGTGTGACGCCAACGCCGACGCCGACGCTAACGCCGACGCCGACGCCGACGCCGGGGCGAGTAGGATAGCTCCCCTTTTCATAGAAAAGTCGAGCTAAAAATGAATTTGAATTTTGATAATGTTCAAAAAATTATTTTAACAAAGGCAAACTTTTGCCGCCAACTTTTGCCTCAATCAGCTACTAGTCATTATACTAGTCAGTAGTCATGACCAACCAAATCTTAGGACTGTAGGTCAAAGCATTCTTTATTTACTTGTATTGGTCGGATAAACTTTCAGAGGTAAAGGCTACAGTGGGGGGGGGGGGGCGAAAGGCAAAAAAAATAATATTGTATATTTTAAAAAGTATGCGCAAAAACTTGCTAGCTTTTCTATGAAAATTAAAATCACTACTTCGAAACCCTGCATTTAATTCGGGTACTAGTAAGTATATAATAATAGTTTAAACTGTTTATGTAAAATATATGGTTTTAACTTCATGACTGCCAATCACAGAACAATGTGTTAAGTTTCTAATTATTTTCATAGTGCATTTAACACCTGTAAGAAAAATAACTAAGCAATTAATCATTTTCTTAGTGCATTTGACACCATAAGGGAAAATCTAGGAAGTTTCTAATTATTTTCCAAGCATATATTTAACACATACCGGTATGTCACATGTATATATTATGAAATAAAGTTTATATTTTAAACTTGAATCATTGAATGAACACCTGTTTACTTCAGAAATACAGGGAATATCCAGGTAATCATAATTAATTGCTATGAACAAAACCTATTGGTTGACACTTACATTTCAAGTCAGTTGTCACTGAAATATGACATATAAAATAATACAATTCTACGTCACAATCATTTTATATAAATTAAATTTAAAGTTGAAAAATTCAATATACATTTAAAGAATTGTTTATACTATAACAAGTTAATTTAAGCTTCATAATCATAAATATAACTATATTTTCTATAGTAAATTGAATAGAACAGCTGGGTCTTTTGGGAGAATGGTACCTGTGAGGAACGGGATTTTGTTTTTCTCTTTTTCGGGGAATTACTTTTTTGGATGGTGATGTTGGTAATTTACCCTCCAGATCAATTAAGGCAGTATAAGCCTTTTAACTTTAAAAGATCACAGTTCAGGCACTGCATCGTTCCTGGGATAAACAACCAGAACAACTAGTTGCCTTCATTTTCGCAAGGAACTGATACTTTCAGTACATGCCAGAGCAGAGGTATTGTGTGAATAATCGTTGAAAAGATTTTATGACCAATCACAACAAAAGAGACCCTCAACATCCAGGGATCGAACCTGGGTTGCCCGATTCACAGTCCAGCGGTCTATCTATTGAGCTAACTGAAAGATTTAGGAATATCAGACAATTTTTGCTGCACATTATCATACAGTAGTGCCACAGTCCTCATAATGTTAAGTATTACATATTCTATTTAGCAATAAGTAAATTTTAAAAGGACAATGTTAAGGGTCTCCCACTGTTGGCAGGTTAAAAGGCAAGCTGGGCTTCCATTTATAAGTTCCAAAATTTGAAAATCAGAAAATGCAAAATGTCTAACATTGGAAGTCACATTATATAATGGTATATTCTATAGGAAAAGAATTTTATTTTGAAAGTCACAAGCCAAAATCAAGGACTAAATGACTCCCAAACTTCCAATAACGAAAGCATTAGACTTTAGAGGGAGGTTAGGGTTTTTTTGGGGGGTTTTATTTGTTTTGTTTTTTTTAAACATAAAGGGAAATACTAAGCATATATACTTTAATACTTGGCATCCAAACTTGTGAAATGATCGCCCTGAATAATAACAAACTATCAGATATGTTACTTTGAAACAGGCAATAAATATTATTAAACTTTATACTTGTAAAATCAAATGTCATAAAAAAATATTTTTTGCTTTAAGTAAAAAAAGCTTTATTTTCAAAAGTAAATTAAATTAAAACAAGTTAGTATCGCACTGACTGAGAAAGTAAATTGTCAACAGATCATTACACAGAATGATGAAAAAAATTATTTTTTATATATGTTAAATAATTATCAAATCAGCTAACAAGATCTAAGGTTTGTACTCCTAAATAATTAAATGTCAAGACATGCTTTTATGAGGAAATTTATTACAAGTGTAGCATATTAATTTCTCATTAAGAACAAAGCATTGTATTAACATTAAATTTGCTGCATGAACATAAACTTCATTTAAATTTCATATTAAGTACATATGGTATATTAATCATGAATATTTATTGGCATGATATTTTCAATATATATCTGAAAGTAAAAACTAATATCTTATGTTTATAGCCGTTTTCTTTTTCCATTTAAATATTTTAAACGGAACTTAATACATTATTAAGTCTTAAAATGGCAAGTAGACTGTAGAGGATGAAAATAATAATTACAAAAAAAAGTGATGGAAAATGAAATAATTAAATCTTCTTATATTTAACTAATTAGATTATCACAATGATTTTGAGAAAATGTTTGGCTAATGTTTTGGTTGTTTTGTTTTATTTTGTTTTTGTTCTGGATCAGTTTTCATACAAGCACAGGTTGGGAATCATTTTGAAAGATAAATTTGTTGTTTTTTTAACAAAAATTGTCAGTTACATATACTGTAAAACCAGTTTCATAACCAGTGCAAACCTTCTAAATATCCTCCAAAGAAATTTTAAAGTGGAATGTAGCTCTACAAATAAATCTTCAAGCTAACAGTAAAACTTAATTTAGTTTTATTAATTAACTAAAATATATTGACAAATTGTGAAATCTATCTTTATAATCCAGGTTAAAATTTGAATGTATTTACTGCAAATTATCACAGAATTATGAAAATTCAACCCTTTGCCCAGTAACGGCAATATATTTCTGCATTGTATTAAAAGTAATTTCTATGAACATATAAGGCTAATTTTTTAATAGTTATGAGTTACGCCTGGTTAAATCACATTTAAAAAATAAATCTAAAACTGGATGTAAGATGCTTTAAAGTAATGTTCTATTTATTTATTTAATTTTTTATTACATCGATACACGTAACATTAGAATCAAACGAACATTACATTCATTCATTCCTTTACTAAACAGTAAATAATTAATACAATGGGTGTCCATTATCTTTTACTACTCCTAATTAATTTAATTGATTGATTAATTAACTGATGGGCTGATGGATCCAACAAAATACTCAATTCAAAAGAACCCATGAAATTCATACAAAATATAATTAGTACTGCACACCACAACGGAATATTTCGTGTGAGTTTTAACCATTCAAACACGACTCAAAGTTGTTTACATAAAGTTGATTTCAGTTCATGGGTCAACACTCATGGAGCACATGCCTTTCACGAAAATAAACAATTAAAGGAATTTACCTTTGACCCTATACAGCAAGGGTTCATCCGAGCTACACAAATGAAAATAAAACATGAACAATAATCCAAGTTGTGGAATAAAAACGCAATTTTTAAACTCCATCATTTCGTAAACCCCTTCATCGGTAATCCGTCACATGGATAGACGATACACATTTCCCCTTTGATATATCGCGGTGCGTTCCGTGAGTGTGTCGCGCTACGCTGACTTTTCAACCAATCAGCGTACGTTATCCTACTGTTTACAATCTTGCGCGTGAGAAAACTACTACTATTTGTATAGTCCATTTCAAAAATATGTGCGAAGCTCTTCAATTATGAATGAAAATCGAGCTTTAAACTAGCAACTATAAATCAGGGAATAATTTGCTTACTTCGTGCGTTTTACTTTTAATAAAGTAATAGATTGTTTTCTTCAGATAAAGATCTATAATTTTGTTCGTATTTTTTCATTAATTATACATACCGATATTATATTATAATTATGTCGTATAAATGCTTCAAATTCATTTTAAATTTATTTCGAATAGAATTTAATTTCATTAAAAAGTAAAATGAATAATTCCATAAATAAAAATAAGGAAATTAACTTTCTGAAAGACTGCGTGGTTTCCTATATCTGCGTCAAATATCAGAGGGGTTATATTTATGATAAATGTTGATGCCCTACAAATATGGCGGTAGGAATTGTCTCTCTTAGCTGACACTTTAATTTCGACTTTAAAACTGTAGGCTACATAAACTGTATCTTCTACTACTCCCAGAGATTAATATTAAGTTTGTAATTTTATAACTTTCCTATATTTTCATATGCAAATATATTTCCTGAACATGAGCTTAAAGCTAAGGAAGTAGGAAGATTAGATATATTCGTATCTTCCTATTTTTGTCTGTCGTTTGCTAATTAAAACCAATTCATTGAAACTTGATACTACTACTTCATTTTTTTCTTGATTCATGGAAAATTATTGTTCATAGATAACAGAACAGTGACCGAATGAAAACAATAAATAGTAATACACGTATAAGTCGAGCACGATAACGTTTTGGTTTAAACATTAATCGGTCGTACCATTATGATACAAGTTCTTCAATTATTACATTTTGCATTTTTATTGCAATATAGAAGAATAAAAGTGGAAATAGACACGTAAATCTGAGTAGCGTAGTGATCCGAGAGTTCAGACTATGAAGATCTTAGGTTATGAACATGGTTTCTCGAGTTCAAATCTGCATCTGTGCACATTTCATGAGTATAGTTTTTATAAATTACTTTCAGCATATATTTTTATAGTGTGTCACGTAACTTTTCATCTTCTCTTTTATAATGTGTTCATGGTTTTGCAGCATGCCTCCAGGTTCATGCTAATTTTCATGAAAATTTTAAAATTATATTTTAAAGTAAAATATTGTGAAGTGAATAAAGAAAATAATTTACAAACAACACTTGTAATCCACGTAAGTTACAATAAAGATGTCAAAATAAGCAAAAATAGCCCTTACTGCGTTAGAAATATGGTGATAAATACTGCAATATTAGTGCTTAATGGCACATAACATGTAAATTACAACTTGAATCTTAAACTTTTTTTACTTTTCTCAAGTTTAATTTTCTTGATGACTGCGAATGTGTGTATAAGTAAATGTTCTCAAATAGCATTATGTGAATTAAATTAACGTGGAACTAAAATTAAGTTCTTTGAAAAAAAATACTAAAATGCTTTTTTTTTTCAGTATGCGAACACTATACCACTACACTATTAAGCTAAACGCAAAATAAAATGAGTGATTGATGAGGTAGCAAAAGATTAAGGTAATACAGAGTATGCTTTTAAATATTAAGAATTATCGACATCACTATTTGTAAATTTATAACTGAATTAAATTCTAAATTTGAATTATTATCCCAAAGAGGGAAGTACATACATCTTAAAAAAATTTACTTGTTTAATGTTAAAGTTTTATCATAAACTTTATTACCCCTTTTTCAATTGTGCCAGTAATGCTTTTTTTTCATTAAAATCTTTTTTGATTAAAGGCATTAGATTTTTCCCCCTAAAAGTAAAAGGAAAGTGTGTATTGTAGTCGTGTATAATATACAAGTAGTTGAATATTTTTTAAAGTACATGTTTTCTTATATCTCATAAAACACAATCACGCCCATTACTATAACCCATTATATTTTGGGAAATTTTATGTTTTAATGTCATTGTTTCATTTATGTTATATTAACAGTTGATTTATTATATGTTATATAAATAATGTCTCCAACATTTTTGTGCTTAAATACCAAGACAGTAACAGTTTTCTTTTCTGTTTTATTATTTGTTTTGTAAACAGGCACTAGTTTTGTATCACGGAAAATGCCTTAATTAATTGTTTAATTAAAGTCTTTGTGTTTGTACTTACCGGTTGATCTGAAGGGTATACAATTACTCATTGCTTCATTCAAATTTAATCGAAAAAATTCACATAGGTCTAAATATGTGAGAACATGCAATTCAATCAAATAATATAATAAAAAATTTTTTGTTTTCTAATTCAAATGGAATTTGAAACGTACGTAGATTACAATAATCAGGTTAAAGTGAATTTGGCCATAATGGAAGGTCTGTAATACCATAAATACATGTAATTATTAGAGAATTTCGTATCATAAGTGAATACAAACAAGGAAAAAATTATATGTGAGAGTGTGTGATACATGATTCGATATGGCATATCTATAATATTATAATATTTTTTTCTAGAACAATTTATATTTTTTATCATTATTATTATTAATATTATTATTATTATTATTATTATTATTATTATTATTATTATTATTATTATTATTATTAATGCTTATAGATCTACTAAACCACTTTTAACCCATCAATATTTTGTTTATATCCAAATGATATTTTTTTATTGGATTGTAGACCAGTATGTTAACTTTTTTAACAATCCAGCAAGGGGTCCGTAGAATCTACTCTCAGTGCTGTTAGAACTCACAGTCATGTGTACACGTTAGAGTCGCCTCGGTTGAAAAGGAGTGGAGATTCAATTCACAAGCCGTTTATCTTGAATTATAATTGACGCTACAATAAAAATTATTGATTCAATAAGGAACTCATTGTAACCACAATATATGATATAGATTTCAAAAACAATAGACACATTGCCTTGTTGCATTGTTATGTTTATGATAGAAGGGATTGCCAACCAGAATTTAAGCCCAATGAGGAAACAATTATAAAGAGCTAGATCTAGATCTTACGGTTGAAGAACACATATTTTAAAAGAGGAAAGTCGCTTGTTTGAATATCAAGAATGCATAATAAAGTTACGTCACATTAGAGCTATGTCAGAAACATGATTAGATGTAAGGGTTGTACCTGCATCTGGCGAACTCAATTTACAACGCCCGTATATATATCTATCATAGATCTATATAGAGTGGTTAAGGTCGCTGACTTGAGATCACAGTTCCCTCACCGCTGTAGGTTCGATACTCACTCGGGTCGAAATCTTTCATGTGAGGAAGCCATCCAGCTGGCTTACGGAAGGTCGGTGGTTCCACCAAGGTGCCCTCTCGTGCCTAAAATAATGCCCGTTGGGCACCTAGGGTCTTCCTCCACCAATTAAAGCTGGAAAAAATCGACGAAAAAATCTCGGCGGGACGCTCTAGGATGGCCCGACTTGAGTGTACGGTCGCCCATATGGGATTTTCCAGCGGCGACCTTAAATAAACGCATTAAAAAATAGATCTAGATCTAGATAGACCATTATTCAGAAATAAAATAAAGCCCGACATTTGCTTTTAAAGTTTAAGCTCATATTTGGTTATTTCTTGACTGCAGAATAGATTCAGATCTACATTCTATAAACATGATATAATTTACTGCTCAAAATTCACCTCAGTGCATCAAATTTTGAACTAGCTACGCTCGATCTTTAAAAAGCGGGAAATGGAAGCCTCGATTTGACTGCAGAAAAACCACAAGTGCATTGACGTCATTGACCTACTTTTAAAACCGATCGAAATTCCCAGGGATTTTTAGTTTAATATGCGGAATTTAGAAAGTGATTCAATATTAAACATACACCAACATTAATGCTGACTTTCTACACATCGTTTCATGACATGGATATAACAGATCCTTATTCCAACGGTTCGTAATTTGTGGGAACCCGAAAAGTGAATCGTTATTCCGTCTCGCTAATGGTCGCCATTTGGGAATGCCACGTAGAAGAAACCTATCGGCTTCGCAACAGAAACGTATGTATTTTATTAGTTTGCAATACATTTTTGCTTAGAAAACGTTATTGTCCCTATAAATAGGGATATGACACTTAAAATCAAAACACTAATATTTTAATGTCGCTCTGGGGGAACACCTTGGCCTGTGTAGCGATTTGGGGGTTGCCCTACTTTTGGGAAGAGTTGGAAAAAATACTTTCATGTTTATAAATTACCTTAGGGTATAAATGCTTTAGAAATTCATACAGGTTTTTGCATTATTTTATTTTTCAAACAAAATTAAAACGGAAATGATTGTAATATGTTGTTTTATTTATTTATCTAATTTGTCGGAAAATCCAAAACCGATTCCGACATTTTGGAAGAGTCCACTTTGATGACAGGGTTGCGCAATGAGTAATCTCTCGTCCGCCTTTTACATGGGCGTAGGAAGTTGATATTTCAGATAGCTGGTAAATCGAGATCTACTTTGTTACTTAGATCTGGGACATAATTTTATTATTGTTAAATAATAATTATAAAGTACAAAATATAGAACACTTTCAGAAAAATCATCAATTTGTGAAATTAGTGAAACAAAATCCTTACAAGAAGATTTGGATTTTGCAGTACAAAAATGGCATGTGGCCATGTCTTCAGTTTGTATAGGTCTATAAATGTATATAGATCTGTTAAAACATTTTTGACGTTCCTTTTAATATTGTACACAACTTTTTCATATTGAAGGTCCTCTTGATGAAGAAGTTCCCAGTTTGTCTCCAAAGAAACTCAAAGGTAGGTAGTCTATATAATTATCATTTATGTACTAATTGGCATACACTATATAAGATATAGATAAATTATGTCATTTGTGGCACTATCCAGACAAAATTTATAATGGCAACTTATTAAAAAACTTAATGATGTTAGAAATATGACATTAGTCAGGTATTAACAGACCCCCCCCCCCCAAAAAAAAAAAAAAAAAAAAAAAAAAATAATTAAAAAATTAATTAGATTAAATAAATCTAAATAAAGAAAATGGGTATTGATACTTTCAATTTCTCAGTGAAATGCTCTTTGAACAATCTTGTAAATTTTTCATGTAGATCTAAATAAGATAATTCACAACTATTTTATTTTTATCTTAAAACAGAGGATATTGGTGTTGCCAATGAGGATAATGGTGTCATCATAGCAGCTAGCCAATCAGATGATAGGATTAGAGGTGACACATCAGTTAAAGATGAACAAGGTAATAACACAGACACTTGGGGTTTGGAGCTCAAAAGGCCTTTAAAATCCAAATAAAATGCATATTTGTCAATCCCAGCACATGTACTGATCATATATATCAAAAAAACTTTAATATAAGCCGTTTTTGAAAAAATTTCATATTTCAACATCTATAATGTAATTATTATAGATGTTGAAATATGAAATTTTTTCAAAACGGCTTATATTCAAGTTTTTTGATATATATGATCAGTACATTGTGCTGGGATAATTGGTGTCATCATAGCAGCTAGCCAATCAGATGAGAGGATTAGAGGTGACACATCAGTTAAAGATGAACAAGGTAATAATTCAAACAAAGACTTGGAAGCAGGTCTGTGGTCTAAGGGTAATATGCTGGACTACCAGGGGTGACAAGTTTGACCCCCCTCTAATGCACTAACAATAATAACATGTTTTTTTGGATGAGTCCTACTGAGGTCCCTTGTATCAGTTCTGTATAATATGTATGTAAAAGAACCAGGGTTGCCTCTGGTAGCATAACTTCTGTATCATACACTTACCAAAAAATAACAACTAACTGTTCAGGGGCATCGCTTTATTGGGAACAACAAGCAAAAGTCAATGGACCGTTTCATAGTAACTATATAGAGAAGTAAATCTATACTGAAATTTACATATCATCCTACAAATTTTGTATATATTTAGACTTGCCTTCCTTTGAATTATATAACAAATTTTTGATGATCAAAATGCTATAGCTAAACAGTGTAAATGCAGTATCAGAGATGTAGGTAACACAGATTGGCAACTTTCTAGCCAGTTAAACTTTTAGCAAGTAAAACTTATTAACCAGATATCAAAATCAGTAAAATAGTACATTTTCTGAAAGCTTATGCATTTTTCTGTGGCTGCAGGTAAAAACTAATCTACATCTCTGGCAGTATACAGGTCAGTTATTGCAAAGAAAAGTAATATTACTGTCTGTCACTAAAATTGTAAGGCTAAATTTTAAATCATTCTTTGTTGTTTCTTCTTAAGTTCTTGTGCTGAATGAACACATTTATTTTTTGTCACAGGAGTTGTATGTGGAACTGTAGACAAAGAACAAGATGCCAAGGGAGTTAACTCTGAGAGTGATGGGGAAACTGAATCAAGGGAGAGAAGTCTGTCAACATCATCAACTTCAGAACAGAGGCATAGATCACTGGAAGCTCTTTTCCAGGTAATTTATTCACCTGACACCACACCTGTAATTTATTCACTTATAAATGCAAAGTAATTTCTTCAACTTGTGTCATCAAATTATTCACTTATATACCATACTAGCAATTTATTCACTTATGCAAGGGAATTTATTCACCTAATACCAGCAATTTATTCACTTATGCAAAGTAATTTATTCACCAAAAACCAGCAATTTATTCATTTATGCCAGGAAATTCATCCACCTAATGCCATCAATTTATTCACATATGCCAAATTTATTAATTTACCCCAAAAAATAATTTATTCCTTTGAATAAATTTTTAAAAAAAATTTTTCTTTTTAAAAATTCTTACCTAATGCTATTTATTCAATATATTATTTATTCACTTAAACAATGAGAAGGTTAAATATCCTAAAGACCTTTTCCAAATTATTTCCCTTGACCTTTTGGAATTTTTAAACTGATATAAATGAATTTTCAGTAAACTTTTTTTTCCCTTATATTATAATTTAAATAAAATGTAATAATATAAAGTTATAACATTTTTTTTTGCATGGTTCCTTTTCTTGAAAGACAAATTTTTTTTAAAAAATTTTTTTGGGTATAAATACAACTTCATTCAAACATTAAAATTTGGCATTACACAGAGTTTTAGAAGATAAATTTTGAGGGAAAACCTAGGGGACCCCGTATTGCCGAAACTTTCAAATGTTGTTTCTCGGGTTACGGATACAGAATTACAGGCGATATCAAAACAAGGTCCTGACGGACATCATGTAGTACAAATAGAACACGACAATGAGGAGGTAGAGACAGTGTACGTGATAGATCCGGGAATCCAGGAGAGAGAAGAGTTGGTCGGTGAACCGGAGGTAAAGATATATGGACAACAATATAATCATTTTCCGGTAGAATTTTATTACTGAGATAATGAAATTCTACATATAGCAATGAAAACAAATAAATATAAAGAAATTGATGACCTGGATTGATGGTAATTGTTGAATTTTGTTCATTAGAGGATTTTTGTTCATGAAAGGAGCTTTGTTCATAAGAGGTCACAAATAAAGCCTATCTGACTTCTCCTAGGTTAACTTATTCTTCACTTTAAAGTACCATTATGTATATGTACTTAAAAGCAGTGAGTAACAAAGATCTCAGTTTTTTATCTTTATCGTACAGATGCTTATTGAATCTTTATAAAACACAATGAAGGTAAAATATGCTGAAGTTACAAAAAAAACCCACTAATGATGGATTTTTAACATTAAAGATTAATGATGTTCACAAATTTGAACCAAATTGATGATTGTAAAAATATGGCAAAATATGAAATTATTCGATAATATACCCCAGAAATTATGATGTTTAACTATACAGTTTGTTTGGTTATACAAAATTTATTTTAATTTGATTGTGTAGGAAGCTATAAACTTGTAGACACACTTTCGAATCGTACTGAGAAGTTCATTTGTAACATCAATTTTTATTGGACAATCATGATTTTTATAATATCTATATACACAAAGAAATGAATGGTGCAGTATTAAAACATTCATTGTTAAGAGTTTTGACAGGTTATATGGCCATATATAAACAGTTATTTGTGAGAAGCTTTGGATATACAGGCTTTAAAACCATTTCATTTGATTTGCTATCATACTATGATATTTTGAATTTCTCTATAACTGAAAGTATATTTCTATCCTGTACTTGTGTTAATTTTTTAGCTCGACTATACAAAGTATATGGAGAGCTGTACTACTCGCCCCGGCGTCCGCGTCCAGATTTCAGATTAAAGTTTTGGTGCAGTAAAATATTTTTCACTATAACTTTGTCATTTCTTAAGGTATCAACTTCAAACTTCAAATATATGTTCCTTATCATCAACCACATCTTATGTGACAAAGGTTCATAAACTCTAGCACCAATATTTTCAGATTATCTCCCCTTGAACTTAGAATTTTCCTTAAAAAATACTATTTTTTACTGTTACTTCTTTATTTCTTAATGGATCAACCTCAAATACTTCAAATATATGTACCTTTATCATCATCCCCATTTTATGTGAACAAGGTTCATAACTCTAGCACCAATATTTTCAGATTTTATCTCCCCTTGAACTTAGAATTTTCCTTAAAAAATACTATTTTTTACTGTTAATTCTTTATTTTCTTAAGGGATCAACCTCATACTTCAAATATATGTACCTTATCATCAATCCCCATCTTATGTGACAAGGTTCATAACTTTAGCACCAATATTTCAGATTTATCTCCCTTGAACTTAGAATTTTCTTTAAAAAATATTATTTTTTACTGTAACTTATTTATTTCTAAAGGATCAACTTCATACTTCAAATAAATGTACCTTATCATCATCCACATCTTATGTGACAAGGTTCAATAACCTCTAGCACTAATATTGCAAGAATTATCTCCCCATCAACTCAGATTTTTTTTCTAGAAAAATGTTATTTTTTACTATAACTTTTTTAGTTTTAAAGGTATCTACCTCAAACTTCAAATACTTATTCCTTATAATCAATTATATTTTATGTGACAATGTTCATAACTCTTGAAGTAATTTTTACAGATTTATTTCTCTTTGAACTTAGGATTTTCTTTAAGAAATATTATAACTTTGTTACTTTTTAAGGTATCTACTTCAAACTTCAAATATATACTTCTTATCATTACATACATGTTGTATGACAAAGTTCATAACTCTAGCGTGACTATTTCTAGTATTATTTCCCTTGATCTTGGAATTTATTTTAACAAATGTTATTTTTTTACTATAACTTAATGCATAATTATACATAATTGATTTTTCTTTCATAGTTTTGTCCTCCTTACTGCGTCCAGTATTTTATTAGTCGAGCTTGGCTGTCTCCTGTGACAGCTCTTGTTGTACATAAACTAGTCAATTGCAACCTAAAACGCTCAGATGTGGCGCATAGTTGGAATTGGCATTTTGATTACCAAAACCCTCTGTAAAGTTTCTGCACTGCTAGGGCAGTCATAAAATAAAATTACAAGAAGTGCCCAACATTACAAGTTGAACATATCCCCCATTATTCACTATTTTGGTGCCTAAGTTAGTCTACCACATTATAAAGTCAACAGTGTGAGGACAGACAAGAGTTAAAGACTTGGCACCATTTCTCACACAAAGATGAGTCAGCGGTGTGAGGGTAGAGAAGAGGTAAAGACTTGGTACTGTTTTCTCTCACATTGCCAAGTACAGAACCAACCATTAGTTTGTTCAGATCCCTACAGCAATTCTGTTTTCATACAATGTACATGTATTCTGTATTTAAGGTTGTTCATGAAGAAGTACATATTCCAGCAACTGTTAGCCCAGAGTCAGACAATGAAGGGGACTTGGCCATCCATAAAAAAAGAGTAGGTATTTTATAATATATCATCGTAGAATCAACCCTCTTACCATTGATTGTTTTTGTATCTAGTCTGTGACTATATACTGTTAGCTCCTTGGTCTTTATCTTGTCTGTTTCGAAGAAAAAGTTGAGCTCCCTTTGGCGCTTTCATCATTGTATTTGTGCAAAAACTTAAATGTAGCCCATTATTCAATCATTTCAATAGGTATCAACATGAAACTTGGAATACTTGCTTATCGTGGCAAGTTGCAGTTGTTAGACAAGAAGCATGATTCTGAAAGCAATATTTTTTGGAATTATGCCCCTTTTTAACTTAGAATTTTTAACAGACGAGCATTACCACCTCATGCTGTGCTCTTGTTTAACTTTCCGTCGGATTCCTCCAGCTCAAAATGAACGCTTTTAAAATCAGAGCATTACAAGTATATTACAAAAAGATCAGTTATAGTTATTAAAGATTTTCAAAAAATATATTTTAAGTGATAGCACTTTATAATTGGCATTAGCTTAAATATTCAGAGAACAGAAAGAGCTAGCTATTCACTATTGCTGTCGCCGTCACACTTGTTTTTGCATACAAGTTTGTATACACTTTTGTTTTTGCATACAAGTTTGTATACACTTGTTTTTGCGTACAAGTTTGTATACACTTTTGTTTTTGCATACAAGTTTGTATACACTTTTGTTTTTACATACAAGTTTGTATATACTTTTGTTTTTGGATACAAGTTTGTATACACTTTTGTTTTTGCATACAAGTTTGTATACATTTTTGTTTTTGCATACAAGTTTCTATCTCCTAAACCACTAAAGGGAATGGGTTGAAACTTCACTCACTTGTTGACTGTGATTATCTAACATGATAGGCATGGGTCCTATAACTCTGAATAAACTTTTACAAAGTAATACCCTTTTTTGACTATCAACCACTGAGAACAATCAAGCTTACTGACAGCTCTTGTAAAAATGATGAATAGACAAATAAAAAATTACAGTAAAATTTTACATTTTTAGCTCAGCTTTTTCAAAGAAAATATTTCAATTATTGCTGCAGTCAGGTTGATTTTTTGACATTTTGACTTAGAAATAAGAAAGATGTTTATATAATAATAATACCATTTGATTGTAATGATAAATATTGTTTTTAGAGTAAGAAAAATGCCAAAGAAATACAAATATTTCTCATTTTCTTTCAGGCAAGTTTGTCACAGAGTCATGGGTCATCAAGTACACAACCTTCAACATCAGCAGAAGATGAAGAGTCTGTTGAGACACCAAAATGGCGGCAGTTCAAAAACATAGAGAGAATCCTACAGAATGCTGGGATCGACACTTCGTCTAAGACGTGGCACACTTTAACACGGCCAGGTCGGCATATTTGTCCCTACTGCCAGCGAGCTTGTACGAAACCCAGTGTTTTGGAGAAGCACATTCGAGCACATACGGGAGAACGCCCTTATCCATGTCAGGTGTGTGGATTCTCTTTCAAAACTAAAAGCAACTTATATAAACATTGTAAATCCCGTGCACACACTCTGAAGACAAATGTTGAAGCTAAAAAAATGAGAAGTGGAAGCTATGTGCCGGCTCAGGGATTAACGGAGGGTACCGGTGATGAAACTGACTTACAGTCGATAGAGGGTGGTGAAGTTAGTGCTAACCAGTATATGGACCTGGAGAAAAAGAAAATGGAGCCTGCTCAAAGGCATGTGATACAGGAAGTAGTAAAATATCTAGAGAAAGGCAAAGGACAAAGACCTAGTGAAGTGCAGACGGAAAGGCAAAGAGCAAAGTTAGAAAGATTAAAATCTGTACAAGAGAAGAGCTCTTCTGATTTAAAGAAAATAGATGATGTGAAAGCGTTTCAGAGACAATTAAGTTTACCAGTTCTTCCATCAAACTACGTGTCAAAAGGAGGAGCTCATTTCCAGAAAATTGCACCGAAAATGTTTGAGACTGCAGAGAGTGGTGAAGTAAAAAACGTTGCTAAAATTTTGGTACCGGGAAGTTTTCTCGTAAATGAAAAAGGTGACATTATACAAACGTTATCAAATGTTGAAAATCCAGATCCAGGTGGGGATCAGCGAGAATTAAGTAAATCTGAAACCGAAGCCGAGTCTTTATATTATAATCAGATAGAAATCGTAAACTTACCAGATCCTGATACCGACCCTGAAACCTCTACTAAAGCATTGCATGACCTTGAAGAACTGAGCGAAAAGTTTTCAAAAGCAGCAAAAGACGGGTTACGACTGTCAACAGCTGTTCAGAGTCTTCCTGATAAACGCGTACAAGTTGTTTTACAACTCCAGCATCCAGGCATGCAGACTACTCAGAAATCTTTTGGCAGCAGTGAAGAACGTCCTGCTACACCAGTGTTGTCAAAAAGTATTTCATCAAATGCACTTAAAGAAAGAATTCAAAAACTTATATCTGCAAATGCTGCTATTGTTGATACCCCAAAAGTTGAACCTCCGAGAGCAAAGTGTATTAAAAGAAATATGTCACGGCAAGATAGCGAAACTCCACAAAATATCCAGTCAGAAACTGAGTCAGCTGTGACAGGTCTTCTTATGCCGAATATTAACTCAGTTCCATTACAGCCAATGGCATTGGAAGGTGAACTTTTTCACCAGATAAGTACCGAAGGACAAGGAGGAGTTTCAAAAAAGAAACAAAGTAAGAATCTTATAGTAGAAAGGATGGAGTACGAGGGTGAAAACGTGCTTATTATAAATAATGAAACTTCTGACGATGATGACGAATCGTATGAAAGTCCGGGGAATGTCAGAAAAGATATTGTAAAAGGTGGTAATGGAAACTTCCATGTTGTTGTCTCCACTGGAAGTACAGCTGTCGAGCCAGGTAAAAGTGTTGCAGAGCTTACTGCTAAAAAGCTAACAAGCCACTTTTCTGGTAAAGGTTTACGAGAAGGCCTAGAATTGCCTCTGACAACAACATATTTACCAGTTGTAAGTTCTGGTGGTATAGTTTCTCACTTAAAACAGAGTCTGCTTACTATCAGCTCTTCCATGGCAAACCAGGCTGCCTCTGTTGTCAGAGGCCATAAGCCTACTTCTTCTGTTATCATGTCACCAATGACGGTTTCTTCATCCCCACAAACACCTGGTCAGATTGGTAAAATGGCTTTGAAAAATCTTCAAATGAAATCCCGTAGCTTATCTGTATCATCAGCTGCAGCATCACATACACCAGTATTGTCCCAGTCAACTTTTCAGATTGCAGGTCATTCAGCTGCCAAGTTGGCAAGTCAGTCTGTCAGCCCAGCAACAGCTTCATATTCTGTCAGGACACCAAGTCAGGTGTCTGTGCAGTATACTATTCCATCTCAAAGTCAGGCAAGATCACATTACACAGTTCATTCACAGGGACAAACACCTGTCCAGTATACAGTTCAAACACCGGGTCATGTTCAAGCACAGTACACAGTCCATACCCCTGGGCAGGGACCTGTGCAATATTCTGTTCAGACACCTGGGCAAGCACCTACTCAGTACACAATTCAAACGCCAGGTCAAACTCCCACACAGTACACAATACAGACTCCAGGGCAAGCACCAGCTCAGTTTATGGTTCAGACACCTGGTCAGCCACCAGCTCAGTATGTTTTGCAGACACCAACCACCCCAGTTGCACAGGTTTTACTTCCAGGATCAAATGTTCCAGTGTTATTACTTGGTGGTTCCAGCGGAAGTGCCGTTCCATCCATCCAGCACGATCAGCAGACGGTGATATTGCAACAGACACAGCAACAGAATAGGACACCAGTTGTCATACAAACTCCAGTCAAAACACCATCTCATCCAGTTGCTAGCAGCCTTCCTAGTCAGGCATATTTAGTCCATGCTGATGTGCAAGGACATTCTGGGTCTCAAACACTTTTCACTGGTCAACAGTTTTCTGCTGCTGTTTCTACACCAAAGAGTTCAGTAGCTGTTGTTCAGTCTCCACTTTCCTTGCATAGCAGTCAGTCTGATCCAATGAAAATTTTATCCTCAATTGTTTCCAACACAGTCAATCAACAAAGAGTTCAAAACCAGTCAAAACTTTCAGCACATCAACCGAAAGAGATCAAGATTGAAATAAAACTTCCACCACCTTCTCAAAATGTTTTACCTACTCCACAAGGAAGTGTTGCATCTGCTAATCCTAAACCCAAACCACCCCTGAAACGACAAAATCCAGTCTCTGTGGTACACAGTCCACCAATTTTGGCTGCTTCTCCAGTTATGAGCTCTCAGAAACCAGTTTTCAGGTTTAAAAATGTAGCAACCAGTCTGATGTCTGTCAGTAAAATCAGCACGCCAACCTTGGCATCGCCTGTCATTAGACCACAAATAGCATCAATAAGAAGCCTTGGCCCAGCTTTAACATCACAAGCTACTTCGAAACTTCCACAGACATCAGTTATAAAAGAGTTTTTATTGCGAGGAAAATCCCCAGGGGAAAGCATATGCGATATAATTGATAAAAATAGATCACCTTCAGCTGATAGGAGGCAAGTTTTGTTCTTTTGTCCACACTGTCATATTTCTTTTAAAAAGAAAGAGACTTTGGATCTTCATGTTTTATACTATTGTAAGAGAGGGAACCAGTCGGGAGAACCAGCAGAGAGGACTGGTTCTCTAGCAAGTACAAAAATGCAGACAGAAATAGTTTCAAAATTGTTTAGCCAGCCTGGAGGAAAACAAGTCATTGCTGCAAATATGGCAGCTGAAATTTCTATAAACAAAGGAGATGCATCATTAGGTAGAGAAAAGTCAATATTCAAATCAAGGACAGAAAACTTAGACGATTCTCCCACCAACAAGAAAAGAAAATTTGAAATACCTCTAAACAGGAGCAAAAGTGTAATAATACCACCAAGACGAAAAACTGTGCAAATGCTTCTTGGTTCATGCAAAACAAAAACTGAGGACAAAACTCAAAGGCAAGGTCTGGGTAAAAAGGACTTATGGCAGTCAAAGTTGAAAGGTCAAATATTGAAAAGAAAACTGAAAGGAAAACTATTAATGAACAGGTCAATGAGTGTTGATAATTCACTGCCCAATAAGCCTAAAGAAGAGACTGATCTTTTAAAATCTGAAGTGAAAACCAGGTTTTCTGAGGACAACATTTACAGAGACCCTATTCCTGAGAAAAAACCAAGGCTAGTCCGTTCATATGATGACACAATTACGGGAGGAATTTTGGTCAAGAGACCTGTATTCCGACGCTCAAAGTCAGTACCAGAAATACCCCACAATGATGAAGAAAGTTTTGATGAGAAAGATTCCTTTGATATGGTTACCGAAGAGGAAACAAAAGAACAAAATGAGATCCTGGCAGCGGAAAAGAAAAAAAGCTGGCAGTTGGAAACAATTCCAGTTCCCATAGTAACTGCTAATTGTCTTGTAAACTCCAATAGCTCTATTAAACCAATTTATCAGCAGAATTTCAGAATGAAAAGTTTTGAAGGAATGGGAACTCCAATTCAGCTGGTGCCGTCTGCAACACTAACACCAAGACCGGAACTCATGGAAATTGAAAAATTGCGTAAAATGTTTTCCTTTGAGTCTGGAAGTTTAAAGCTTGTTCAGCCCATTAACTGTGACAATGCTTCACCTACAAAGTCACCATTAAAATCACCATCTTTAAAATTACCAGTGACTATACCAGGTTCAGGTGCAAATGATGCTGGTAGTAAAACGCAAGTAGCTGCGTATCAGTCCCCAAGTAAAAGCCCGAAATCGCTCCCACTTCAGTCACCATCTACACCCAAGAAGAGCCCGAGTGTACACCAGTTCTCACTTATAGGACACACCTACCCATCTATGAGGAGCATGACTCACCTGACATTTTGCTGTGTTGATCGTCTTCAACCAAGTTATGTACGATCAGGAAAGAAGGTGTCTATGTACTCGAATTGGAAAATAGCTCAACAAAACACAAATCCTCTTGGTTTAGCAACACGGTCCTTACTATCACTATATAACTCCAGGTATTCTACAAATCCGGTTTGGGTAACCAATTGCGGTGCTGATCCACGCAGCGGTGCCATCACTCACAGTAGCTACTGGAAAGTGAAACAAGGCGACACAAATATAGATGCCATCTTCTCACTCATTGATCTGACAGACTTTCCGTTAGAGAAGGAGAAGAAATTTGAAGTGGGTTACAAAACAACAGAAGAATCTGTTTACGTGAGAGGTCGAGGTAGAGGAAAATATGTCTGCGAAACTTGTGGAATACGCTGTAAAAAACCAAGCATGTTGAAGAAGCATATTCGCACACATACAGACCTTAGACCATATAAATGCAAACATTGTAAATTTTCATTCAAAACTAAAGGCAATCTACAGAAACATATGAAATCCAAATCTCATTATAAAAAGTGCTTAGATCTTGGAATAAGCCCTGTACCAACTGCAATTGATGAATCTCAGATTGATGAAGAGGCTTTGCAGGCACAGTGTTACCTTTCAAAGAGGGCTAAAATTGTCGACAAGGTGAACAAGTCAGTGGAGTCTGTGGATAAAGATACTAATACCACGGATGACAACGATGATGATGAGGGTGATGATGAGGATGAGAGTAAGGTTGATGTAGATGGTGATGAAGATGATGACGATGAAAACGTTGATGAAAGTGTGAATAGCAGTTTAGACATGTCCATTGATACAGTCAAAGGAGATGATGAGCAAGCCGATGAAATGGAAATTTACCAAAGGTAATTACAGATAAGCTTAGTTCATTTCAGACAGTGGTTTTTGGCAAATTTTGGTGCAAAAAGTTGGCTGTGTTCCCCTCTTCAAAATGAATGTTTTTCCCTGCATTTGGCAAACTTGAAACAGACAATATTATTCAAATTGAAATTTAATAATTATGATTAAACAAAATTAAAACATTTATACATATTTTCGTCTAAGGTGGAGGTAATTTTTAGAAATATTGCCATGTTTTACTATAATAGTGACACAGTATTCCCCTAAAAAAATGGACCTTGTGCAGTTTGCCCAATTCCAAAAATATCAGGTCATTTAGTTATGCATTTGTCATTTTACAGGTCTACAATAATGTTCATCTCAAGTAATTTTCATAACACTTACTTGTGTTCTAATAAACTTGTTTAGCTTTGAATATGTAAATTTGGAACTGTTCATTGTTTGTGAATTTTGATTTAAAAAATGCTAAATATAACCAGCCAAAAGTCAGATTTTAGATAAGGAATGAAAGTTGTTTAAATTTTGGCATTCTAGAAGAGTATTGTGAGATATAATGCTATTGTTTAATAATATTTTACAGTATAATTACACCAACCAAGCAGCCAAGTATTTCTCAGACCCAGCATAACCTGTTCTTACAGTCTCTAGGAATCATAGCTAAACAACAGCTTACTGGGAACCAGGTAAGATTTTTATAGTAATCACATCCAATGTGCACTGGGAACCAGTTATGATTTTGCTGACTCTTCTAAGAATTCTTATGTTTTTACAGTCTTTTGGGATCATAGCACTGGGAACCAGGTAAGAATTTTTTTTTAATCATAGCCAAATCGCCAGGGAACCAGGTAAAGCATTACAATGATCTTACAGACCCGGGGAATTATAGTTAAACAATAAGTAACTGAAAACACAACTGAATTCATGCATTCTTGCACAACTGATATATATTCTTTGCCAAAAATATCCAGGAAATAGAACAGGTATAATTTGATAAGTATTGAAGTATGAAATATATATAATATGGTGTATTAAATTTTTCATCATCAAATAAATTATAATATTTCTATTTCACTTTAATTTATTAAAAACATTATAACTGAACTATATTTTCAGGCTGGTTCACCGTTACAGTTGACATGTTCTAAATCCTTACAGCTGCCCACTGTAACAAGTCTTGGAATCAGTCTAGATGGTCTGAATCATCTAGGAGCTCAGAAATCTGTTTCGTCTGCTGGATCTGTGTCAGAAGGCGCAAGCACATCAAGGTTTGTTTACATAGGGTTTACAGTAATACATCAGTGATATACTCGAGAACATATAATCTTTTAATTTTCATGATAAGAATTTGCTTAAATGATTAAGAATGGCTTTACCAACAAGTACCATCCTATATGTATATTTTCTGCAGTATACATGTGTACTGCTGGTAATAAATGAATACACAAGTCAATACAGACAAAAGATCTGTGATGCATATATGTGCAATCTGGTATAAGTGTGCCAACTGTTTTGAGTGTAAAATCTGATAGCAGTGTAAAATCTGATAGCAGTGTAAAATCTGGCACAAGTGTGCAATCTGTTATCAGTGTACAATCTTGTATGAGTGTGCATTCTTGTATAAGTGTGCAATCTGGCATATACTCAACATCACTTATTCGGCGTCATCACTTATTTCATGGTAATGGCATATTTTCATGTGGCCAGTGTAAAAATTGTTCAGAATAGACATGTTTTATTCATACACCTTAACAATGAAGTTTTTGTGCAAAATATTTTAAATCTCTAGATATTTTTACGTAAAACAGAACAACATTTTACAAATTTCTGCAAAAAGCAACAAGAGTCCATTAAATTTGTACATACATCTGAAACAATCATCATTTTCTAATTGTTCTTGTTTGTTAAAAAAAATTGTTTTGAGTTACAAAGTAAAGATAGTTTTAATGTTAAAATTGAGCAATATAACATTTAGAAATTCTAACTGAAACAGGATAAAACTATATTGTAACACAGTTTGCCGTGATTTAAATGATGAGGTACTGTCTTCCAAATGACTGACATATGGTCTATGTCTGGTCTTTTTAAACTGATTTCGACTGAATATATTGTTGTTTCCTTGTGTCATACTGCAGAAAAGACCTTTTTATACAATTTTTTTATCATAACCTTCATTTGTTGTTTTCTTTCTTGTTTAAAAGTGTTAAGTACCGTGAACCAAGAGGAGCACAGTATAAGTGTGTAATCTGGTATAAGTGTGCAATCTTGCCATAAAACTCTCTTTATTTAAATGCACCATCTAAAATATATAAATTTTCCAACTAAGATAGATTAACAAATTAAAATGTCGTCCAAAAAAAGAGTGAAATTATTGAAGTTATTTTATTTATTTCAGTTTGAGTACTGTATATGGAAACTTCAGTCATGAAAATGAAGGTAAGTCTACATGTATTATTATGTTGAAGTTAACTGGTTTACACCCACTGTCAGTCTATATTTATGTCTGAAATTAAAAAGTACCCAAGTTTAACTGTCCATCATCTGTCCTTATCCATAATTGCGAGGTGACCTGAGCACAAGTGCTTAGATGTTAGCTTTTGTGATGGCACTCTTATCATTCTTTTATCGTTTGTTCTTATCCACAATTTCATTCAACAACATCTCCTCCTTAACCACGTGGTAGATTTTGACCAAACTTCACAGGAATGGTCTTATGGTCGTCTTCTACAAAAGTTATATAAATGGTTTCAGAGGGATGGATTAACACATGTAGGTCACTGGAGTTAAAGTAAGACTTGAAATATAACTCCACCAAAGCTACAATGACAAAAGCATAGATATTTTACATGTAGAATCTTCTATTTATCCACAAAAGTATATAATTGAGCCGCGTCATGACAAAACCAACATAGTGTGTTTGCGACCAGCATGGATCCAGACCAGCATGCGCATCCGTGCAGTCTGATCAGGATCCATGCTGTTGGCTATCAGTTTCTCTACTTGCTATAGGGTTTGTAAGCGAACAGCATGGATCCTGATCAGATGCGCATGCTGGTCTGGATCCATGCTGGTCGCAAACCCATTATGTTGGTTTTGTCGTGACACGGCTCATATTATAGTTCATGTCCCAGAAACAAACATAGAAATATGCACTTGCTGGTTACAGTTTTCTAGTGCTATAGGGGTTTTGATGAAAAGAGCTTTGATTACACATTCAGTGGCCAAAAATATATAGTACATGTATATATGTACACTGACCTATAACTGTAACTTTCATGGGGCATCCGTGGCAGAGTGGTTAAGGTTGTTGACTTCAAACCGCTTGACTCTCACCACTGAACATTATATCATCTTGAGCTCGGATTCTGCACAGAGGTCTTCCTCCAACAGTAAAGCTTAAAAGTCACTATATGACCTATACTATGTTGGTGACCAAAAAAGACCAAAAAACATTAACTTTCACGGCTAGAGAGTTAAAGTTATTCTCAGACTGTCATTTTCAAAAAAAGCACATGATATTTTCTCTACACATGTATATTATTTATGAAATTTGTCCATTAATTTATCTGCATTATTATACATGTATTTAAAGGCTATTTTTATTAAAAAAAAAAAAAAGAATTAGGATAGATTAATCCTTGCTTTGAATTTGGAAGAGTCCATTCAAAGTTTATGAGATTTCAATATTAATTACATTGAAAAAAATTGAGCTTTCAGCACCATCAATTCCAGCAGGATAAAGATATACATATACGATGCTCATCCTTGAGTTAAATATTTTTTTCACAGAAATTTATTGAAATCTATGAAATTCTTACTGTATAATTATGTCAAATTTGAATAATAGAATAAAAAAAACACTATGTATGGGAATTTGCATTCCCTATTACAGGTCAAGTAAAATTGGTCTTTTCTTATAAAAACTGCCAGTTTTTTTTAATGACACTATATATTCATATTGTGACCCCCTATAGTGGGTAGGATTTTAAACATAGCATATCTACTTTGTGTGAAGTTAAAACATCTTTTTATATTTCCAAAGAGACTGGGCAGCAATTATCAATAATTTCTAATATCAAATATGTGCATAGTATATCTTTAAGATTAATTTCATTAAATCTTATTTTAAGATGAAGGAACAGTGAACAAGGACAGTGATGTCATTTGGGGTTTACTGAATCTTTCTGACCAATCACATTCCTCCATAGATAGTCAAAGGAAAACGGAAACTTCTACAAGATCAGAGGATTCAGAAGATCGTAAAAATCAGGTAATGAAATTTACAGTCAAATCATTGTGAACTTTTTGTTGTGCAAATTTTAGTTTAGAAAAAGAGAAATTTGACTCTGAAAATAGAAACATTTAACTCTTGCAATATGGAGATTTGACTTTAGAAATTGGAAAATTTTAATTTGGAAAATAGCTCAAAATAGAGACATTTGACAAGTTTGACATTTGTAATGTTTTCTAGTCATGGAACCCATAAGAAATGGGAAATAATATAGCCTGGGCAAAAATTTAAAAAAAAATTAATTGAATGTCTTTTTTCTTGCTAGAAAAAAAATATAAGTGACAATCGAAGTGTTACCAATAAAAGTAATTGGCTTTTTATCTTAAATTAAGTAAAATGAAATAAGATAAAACAAAATCAAATATGTCCTGAAAATTGAACAAGTTGTCTTATCTCAAGTATCTAATTATTTTGACATTTAGAGTTTTTTATGTGTTTTTGAAGACATTTTTAGTTGATGGTTCATCTGACAATATATTCAAACATTATTAACAACATTTATTTGCTTTTGAAAAGGTTTTACGTACTTGTAAAAAAAATTATGAGAGCAAACAGTAAAATTCATTAATCATGAGGATCACTTCTTGTTATTACAGGCAATCACAAGTTCTGTGTCAGCTAAGAGTACAGATGCTTATTCCACTGATGTCATCGCAAAAATGAAGGTCACACAAGCATTGAGTTTTTTACCATCATACCTGAGTACAGCGTCTGGAATAGCAAACACATCCAAATTAGGGTCGTCAAAGAGTGGTCCAATCATTGGGCAGATCATAAGGAATATCACTGCAACGCCAAAAGGGAATTCTCAAGATAAAACAAAGAGTAGCACAGTTTTTATGCCATTCCAGTTTCAACATCCGTTTCCGGGGAAACCAGCTGTTGTCATGTCAACATCAGTTGCCTCATCACCAAAAGATTCAGGGGCTGAGGGAACTACTTTTTCTTCAGCATCCACTGAAACTGTTAATGAAAGTATAAAAAGTAGTTCTCAAAATGAAGTTATGTATGTACAGATTGGTAATACAAAAGGAGAAGTGGATACTATACAAGCTCAGATTGTCAATATTGACCCTGAAGTGTTTAAATCCAAAGACGGTGATGGATTCAATAGTGGTATTACTGAAATACCTCTGGAGAATGTTCTTCAGCTCCGAAAGGTATCAGAAGGTTTATATGTTATCACCTCTGAACCTGAGGCTGCTAAATCAGACAAAACTTCACAGCAAAGATCTACTCAACCCATTGTCAAAGTGTCTTCTACTGTAGCAGGAAGGAATCTGACAGGAAGTGCAGGTCATGTGACAGGAAGTGCTTATCCAAAGGGAAGTAGTGCTAATGTAACAGGAAGTGCAAGTCATGTGACCAGCTCGGAAGGTCATGCTAGCCGATTTGTGTGCAGTATTTGTAGGGCAAGTTTTGAAGAACATCATCAACTTATCCTGCATGGAAATGTTCATTTCCTTGAAAACAGTCGGTTAACGTGCGACAGACCAAACTGCGGACAGAAATTCAGATCTCACTCTGCATTTGAAAAACATTTAAAATCTGATCATAGTGTTGAAACCAGTGAAAATCTATCCATTGTGGATGATGACCCAAGACCTTACAAGTGTGACCCCTGTGTTACTGCTTTCCGGTTGAAAGGTCATTTGACAAAACATTTTCGTTCACGTGCACACTTCAAGAACCTTGAAGCATTAGCTAAGCTACCTATTGGAACATGGGAAAAACTGGAAAACAGAGTTTCTGAGATTGATGCCAATAATGTTGATGAGTTCGTAGCAAAGGTTAACAATTTAGTGCAAATAGCCTCCATAGGTCAGGATAAATCACAAGGGTCACAAAAGGTCGTGAGCATAGACAATGATGAAGTGTTCATTGAGAATGATGGAACGGAGAAAGTGCGAGTCGAGGTGAATGAGCAGTCATTTGAAATAGTTGCATTAGGTGAGTGATGTTTGTTAGCAAGAAAGATTTTCATATATTTAACATTTATACTCCTATGCACATGCTGATCAGTAGATATCCCTTTAGTTTATACAGTCAAAATTTATTACAGTCAGATTGAGTAGGTTGCTAAAAGCTGATAGAAACTCTTTCGAGTCAGTTCCTGGAACTAATCAGCTTAAAGCAATGAAAATGTAATTTTTTCTACTTAAGGAAACAACGACTTGGCCCTGACAGTGTTTGAACCTACACAGTCTGCAATCCTTTGATAACTAGTCTGATGCCTTAACCACTCCGCCATGATGATATTAATCAGACAGGCTGATACATCAAATGTACTCTAACAAAAATGTAGGGTTTGTTTGGCCTTTGAATTTCACCTATTTATGTTAACACCTTACTTTTGGCAATAAACAAGATAGAATTTTAATATGGATATGTTTATCATACAAAAACAGAAATGAAAAGAAGGTTGGCTTTTATTTCAAGGGTATTTAAAAATATTAACACTTATTTTGTTATTTTAGTAACTTTTACTCTTATCAATGTGAATGGCCATAAAGACTCGCAGTGCCATTGATATCCCAGCCTGGTAAACAGAAATCCTTATTTTTTCCGAGATTCAAGTAATTAACATGTTGTGTGCGATTATTGACTGATTTTTGTAGTATTTGTCTTCATATTTCTACTGCAAACTAGTTTCGAATATTTTGACCTTTTGGTAATTTGTCATGGATCATAATGACCGCTTTCAATGTGTAAAAACTACTTTCTTTGTTCACTTTTCCTTTTAAATTCATTTTTAAGTTTTCATTAATCTTGAACCATGCTGCATTAAGATGGGCAGGTTCATTATAAAGCTTGAGCAGTAAAAGGTTTTACAATGTAATATTTGAAGCATCAGTAACAAAGAATTTTGTCAATTTTTCTTCCTGATCAGAGGAGACAGAGAAATACAGGGCGTACCCATTACCTGGTGTGTACGTGGACACCACAGATGCTCCGGTATCAGTGGAAGACCTGTACAAGGTGAAACCCCATAAATGTGGACTGTGTGGCCGAGGGTTTGAGACCGTATCTGAACTCAAGGTATGTTTACATATAAATGATTTTTTATGTATTTTGTTTGTTTCAGATATAAGAATGTTAAAATATATCTATTTAATGCAGAAATTTCTTTTTTTATCTGAGGCAACAGATGTGCTTACAAAAAAAACTGATTTGGCCAAGGGTCAAGGGCAATATTTTTATTTATTAACAGACTGAAAATAAAACCTATTTTAACAGCATTTCAACCGATGATATTGATCGCCAATCTTTTAAAAATGACAACTCTGTAATAGTTAATATTAACTAATATTTTACAGACCTACATTTATAAAATATAGTCAGGCATGCTTGATCCTATGATAGTAGATTACTTTCTATATCTTTACATAATTATATTATACCACAAAATGAATATTCCAAATTCTTAAACTTTCAAAATGTAGTACAAAAATTTTAAAAATTGTGCAGTGCAATAATAATTATTAACTTTTGCAAAGCAACACCCTTTTGGAGAAAGAGATTATGATTGTTGGTATAAGCTGTTGTTCTAGAGAGGTTAAAATTTAATGTTAAGTCTAATTACTTTGAAAAGATTTGATACTGTTGCTGTGAAAAGGGTTAGTGCTGTACAGAGGGCCACTCTGCAATATTTGCACTGTATAATCACATTGTTTTCATATTATTATGGTCATATTTAGAGACAGTAAGTTGAGTAGTTGCAAATGTGTTTCTGTTATTGCACATACGAGAAAACAGAATAATAAAATGTTTCCTAGCAATATATTCAACGATCAGTGCTTTACATTGTATTTAATAGATTAGTTCAATATTTAGCAGATTGGTGGTATTTTTAGTGGAAAAGTGTTATTTTTATAATTTTCCTATGACTTGCTATATTATAATAGACATGTTATTAACAGAAAACTCCACTTATAACAATATTCAGGGGAGACTGCATTATATTGTTATATCTTGATATCAATTTAAAACCGCAGCAGCAGCAGCTGTATAGCATTATAAGCCATAAAGTTACAAGTAGAGTTTACTTTAGTTGTTTATATCCAAGTCATTTGTCATGTTTATAGCTATCCTGATAATGGTGAATGTAACTCTTACTTAAGTCTTACTGTAGTTTAATTTACTTGCCTATGTGTGTTGCATGCAACACTTATAAACTTTTTATTTATTTTGTTGTTGTTGTTTTTTCAGAGTCACCTGATTACACATGCTGAGTTACGACCATATGTTTGTGAATATTGTGACGCAGGCTTCACTAACGCCCAGTCCCTGAAGATACATCTGTATACACATGCCCAGGTATTTCAACACACATGATTTTAATATTTAACCTACTTAAACTGTTCCTTATAAGTAATATTACATGTCTGAGGGGTTATCACTTTCTTTGTTGCGTAAAATATACTTGAGATATTGATTTGAAATTCTTACAATGCTTAGAAGAAGAAATAATAAATAAACACAGAAAGCGCACTCCAAAAATTTATTGACGTCAATGTTATAATAATGTATACAACTTGTGCTTCAATGTTACGCAGTCAATGACCGTTACTGCTTCTCAAAGTAATGACCATCACTAAATTTTCTATGTTGTTGACGTTAAATTGGTCAGGAAGTTTTACTTGGTTTGATAGTTCCCCTCGTGTAAGACATACAGTTATTATTCTTTTACCATTAAAAGTTTGACATGTTTATATTTATATTTCCCATCACAAGGGATGTGATAAATTGTTTCAATCAAACTAAAACTCAATGTTTTCATGATTCTGAAACCGGCATTTTCACAAAGTTTAGTGGTTAAGGTCTCAAGTCATTGAAAAAATTTTCCTTTTCATTGCTGGGGTTTTGGACCCTTTTGATTTTTTCACGAGATAAAGATGTATAATAAGATTGTGGAAAGTTGTCAATTCTACTCAGATTCGGGCTTGTGTCTAAAATACGGGATTGCAGCTAAGGCCGTCCTCCACCATTAAAGCTGGTTAGTTGTCATATGACCTTTACAGTGCTTGACATGTGAAACTCAAAAATCCCATAAAAGAGTCTTTATAATTACCTTAAAATGTCTTATGATTTAAAATCTTGTGCAAAATATTTACATAATAATATTTTATTTATACTTTTTCAGGGAACTCCTTACGTATGTGGAATGTGCGGTGAAAAATTTCCAAATATATCGGACCTAAACGACCATTGTAGGTGTTCACATCCACCACCTGGTTTTAATAAACCTGCAACAATAGCTGACCCACCATCACCGGTTTCGGGACAATTAGCCAATCAAAATGCATCTTTAGTTGCCGTGACAACAGAGAACCTACAGACAGATTGTCAAAATTCTTTAATTGCAAATACAGATACTATTTCAAGTGAAAAGCCAATGCTTAGCACAGAAGCAGAGACAGTTGTAAAAACCATACCCCACCCACATTCACCAACAGCAGAATTAGTTACTATGGCAACAGCAGTACAGGTGCCTAATACATTAAACTGTCATACAGACTACACATTTCATAGTAATTTTGATCCAAAACTACAAGTGGTTACCATGGAATCTGAATCAACCCACGTTGCAGAAGACAGTGTTCTAGATACTGGCGCAAATACTGGGCATTTGGTGATATCTGAAAGTTCTTCATTTACTGCAGAACAGTGTAGCTTAGTTGGAGCCTCTTCTGCAGCTATTCAAAACAGTCATTTTAATGAAACTGTCATATATTTAACAGAAACTTCATCTCACACAAACAGCGACATTGTTTCATATGCAGAATCTTTAGATTTTGGCACTTTGCCAGTTTCACTTGTTTCTACAATTTCATCAGACATTTCATTATCGGAACCATTTTATGAACAAAGTGTTGCTGAAAATATTCATTTAAATCAAGACCCGGACCAAACACCAGTGTGTATATTGACTGTTGATACAGATAGTATTGAGAAGACAGATGCAAGTAATTATTCTGTTACTATGGAAACAGATTCAAATATTGCAGAATCACAGATGATAGGTATACATGTAGATAGATCGAACATTTGTTTGCCCGAATCTCAAGAAGATAATGTTGCCATGGAAACTGAATCTTCTACAAATGCACCTGAAATAGGAGATTCTATTGAAAGCAAGGATATGGAAATGGACAAGAATGTACATGACATGCCAGAGTTGAAAGAACAAGGTGATACAAATGTAGCAGAGAAAATGGACATGGATATTAATGATAATTCACAAGGAGATTCGGAAGCTTGTCATGAACCTGGGGAAAAGTCAGAACATCTTGAAAAAGAATTTCATCTTGATAAAGAAATTGTAATGATCAAAGATACAAGTATGAGTGAACTTAGAACAGAAAATTTAAATGATACAAAGACTGCAGAGTCAGGTGAGATTATATCTGCAGCTAACTGTGAAACTCTGGCTGATTTACACGAATGTGTGAAGGAATCAGAAATCAGTGATAATGTCCAAGATTTTAATACTGAGCCGCAATTGGGTGGTGCAATACATGATAATAATGATGTAAATGAAGAAAGTGAATAAGTGGAAGAATATGCGATATGTAAAATTAAATACAAAGATTCAAGGATAAAATTCATAAAAGAAGTGTTTCACATTTTTTAAAGATTTATTTTGGAAGGCACTTGTAAACTACAACTCAATGGTAAAATCTCTTTGTCTGAATTGGTATTACTTATTGTAAAGAAACACACTCTTAGTTAACCTTTAATCTGCTCAACTTGTGATATAGATAGATTTGGCTTGCTTTAATTTATGGAACAGTCTATTTAAAGTTTAAGGGGATTTCGGTATCAAAATACATAACTTTAGCTACTGTTAGTATAGAGCCAGGTGGTCAGCTATGATTGCCGGCAGACTCGGCTAACTACTTGTGGTTATAGCTAATTTATTTCTGTTCCAGCAGGTGAATTCATATTATGTATTATAATTTAACATGCTTTGAGTATGCCACTAATAGGAAGTCATACAAGACTGCATCTGTTAGCTTTTTGATGTTATACCGCTTAAAATAAAAATGGACTGCTCCATGTTCAAAGCAAGGCAAGTTGATTTTACAAATTTTGGCGCGGAAAGGTTTCAAAAAATACAATTTACCTACAGAGTGGTGTCTCACTTATAATCTTAATAATATTTCCTGGTATTAAAGATAAGAGTGATGTAATGATCTGTTTAAAGGGACCACTTGAATTTTTGTAATGGCAAGATTTAAATTTTTTTTGTCAGCAAAATGTTCAAACTATTTTAATTATTGATGCTTGTACATTTTACAAGTTTTGCTTGACTCAACTTTCATGCCTGGTAAGCTCAGCTAGTTCATGATTTTAACAGTTTTACCTGGTCAGCAGCACAGGGAAATCTGTCATTTTTTATTAAATCTATATATATATAATATAAACAAGGGATACAAGTCGTGGCCTCGCACTACCAGCACGGGTTCGTAAAATGCATTCACACGTGTAAACTGTATAAAATATCCTCTATTCCATCAAAGTTATTGTAGAAGTTAATATATGAACGAGTCATTACCCAAGTTCTACTACAAACACTTCATTAAAACCTATAACATTGCAGGAAATAGCTAACATTTCAATATTTACATTGACTGTCAAGTTGTCGTCCATTTTGCAGGTGTGTTTATGTTCCGAGTATTTTCATTGGCTGATGAAAAAAACGCTATTCGTCCGGCTATATGCCGTTATTATCCGGATTATTATTATTCATTAGCCAATGAAATTGACAGTTACTAACAGAAGTTGGATTTACGCATTGGAACATACGGGCAACATCAAAATGGAAGCCGAGGATAGAAATTATCAAAACAAACATAAATTGTTACAATAATTTGTACCAGAAGTTAATGATTGCATCATTGATGGTGGTGGATAATTGATATTTAACCGTTTACATGATTAAACTTTCTTATATGAGCATACGTTTGCATAAGATGTCGTTTTACACGTGTAATTTTACAAACCGAAATTTTACGAACGTGTGTAAAAATGAAACATGAAAGGTTATTTTTAATAATATCGTGTCCATGTAACAAAGTGAGTCATTTTTTTTTTTAAATTATCAATTCTTTCATCAATGTCCAACAATTAGAAGAAAAAAAACTGTTGTATTCTGCGTTGTATTTACTTTTTCATGAATTGAGCAATTTTGAGTTGTATCCCTTGTTATATTATATATATAGTGGGAAAGGAAAAAAAATGACAGAATCCCCTGTGGTCAGCAGTAGTGTTAGTATTTAAAGCACTTTAAGTAAGTTTCAAAGAAATTTCAAAGTGAAATGCTTTTTAGAAATGCTTTCAATCAACATGCAAGTCTTTTTTGTCACATGATCTAATTTTATAGGACATGTTACACAACACTTTTGTATATTTTGAACAAATTATGTCCCCATGGATCTATTCAATACAAACTGCCGAATAAGAGGGCATAGCTTCCAGAAATTCTGGCACTACTTCCATATTATCTTTAATGCAAAACCAATAAGAGGGCATAACCTCAATATTATATTCACTGCAAACTGACAATAACCTTTAAACATTTAACCTTGACAAATAAGAGGGCGTAACCTCAATAATATGAGCCGCGTCATGACAAAACCAACATACTGCATTTGTGACCAGCATGGATCCAGACCAGCCTGCGTATCCGCGCAGTCTGATCAGGATCCATGCTGTTCTCTATCAGTTTCTCTACTTGCTATAGGGTTTGTAAGCGAACAGCATGGATCCTGATCAGACTGCCCGGATGTGCAGGCTGGTCTGGATCCATGCTGGTCGCAAAACCATTATGTTGGTTTTGTCGTGACGCGGCTCATATGATATTGAGATGATGCCTGATTTATTTAGGTTATGGCCTCTTAATTAGGCAGTGTGCATTTAATATTACATTAACTCAGTGACTGACATTCATAAGGTTACATTATTTAATGCAATATAGAGTCAGTGACTGACTTTATTGAAGTTACATCCTCTTATTTGGCTATTGCATTGGTTATAATATTGAGTCAGTGTTTGACTTTTTTGTGAGGTTACGCAATTTTTATTCCACAGTTTGCTTTGAATATGATATTGAGTTAATGAATTACTTTCTTGTGGTAACAGTGCTCCCTCTCATTTTGTTTTGGCAGTTTGCATTGAAAATGCCTGACTTTCTTGAGGTAATGCCCTCTTATTAGCAGTTTGCGGTAGTTATTGAAACATGTATGTTTTTTCAAGAGATCAGACAAATTCTTTCATGTTTAGTGAATTGTATATGATATACATGAAGACGGGTTTAAATATCTAGGATAGCCAACAACTTTATCATAAACTTTAAATATATTGTTAACCATTTCCTTGAATCTGCATGCCTCCAGATGAGCTAAAATATTTCAAGAAAGTTAAACTTGAGAAAAATGTACTAAGATTTTAAGAAATGTAAAAAAATTAAAGATTCAAGTAATAATTTACATGTTATATGCAATTAAACACTAGTATTGCAGTATTTCTTTCAATATTTCTACTGCGTTACTAACACTATTTTCTACTACGTTACTAAAGCAGGAAGGACTATTTTTGCTTATTTTGACCTATTTATGGTAATATATGTGGACTACAAGTACTGGTCACAACAAGTAAATTATTTTCTTTTTTCACTTCACAGTATTCTACTTTTAAATACATTTAAAAAATTTTCATGAAATTTAGCATGAATCTGGAAGCATGCTGCTTTAAATTATTTTAATAATCCACCATTGATTTTTTTTTCATTGATAGGTTTCATTAGATTCAGTAAAAATCACAATTCATACTCCTTTTTTTGTTTTAGATAAAGTTTCTTTTCACACTTACAGCTCTTGCCAAGTCTGTTTAAATGATCATGTTTATATTGTTAAAATTACTTAATGCTGTTTTTATAAGTTGTTAATATTGTTTTGTTTGAATCTTTGATTAAATTTAATAAAAGCCATGTTCTTGTTTTGTTGTAATAATGTTTTAATAAAAGACCATTCCAGAATAAAGTCCAAATACAGAAAAAAACATTTCACTACAGACCAAAGACGAGGGAGACCTTAAAACTATTAGAAGTCAATAAAGATCACTTCCACTTCATCCAAAAAGAACCTTAGACTGGCTTCCAGTACAGAGCTCAAGGATAACTCGACTGTTCAAGGTGGTTACAAAAATGAATGCGAGTTCTTTATATAACAGAGAAATTTAGACGAGTCGACAAATATCAAAAAATTCTAACTCATTGAAAATTGAGGAAAGGACGAGGACATGTATTGTCAATTCATATGACTTGTTACATGTTTTATAAGAGTTTTATCATTGTGACAATCAAAATATTCTCTGCATTGTCTGTTTAAAACCCTCGTAAGGATTAATTATCCTTCATATTCTCAAATATATGTCCAGGACCCCCCAAAAAAAAGCTGCAAATTTTCAAAAAAAAAACATGAGTTCCTGTGATAATCTGAAGCAGGCGCGCACAAGTACCTTAGTTTATTTTGATTCACGTAAGGATAAAATTTGTATATTCAAGAAATAAAATGGTAAATGCAGCTGCGGCTATAGATTTCTTGTGGTAATGTTAAATCTTGCAACATAACCTTTTAAAATGAAAATAGCCAGAAAAGATTTAGGCTAAATCTTGTATGTAAACAGGAACATGTTACAATTTGAACTGGCCTTAAAAGGACAAAGTAAAAAAAAAAACACTAGAATAAGGCCAAACACTGAAAATATCAAACTATGAAAAAAAGATGTGAACAACAAAGATTTCACTGAAATTCACTTTAATGTATCACAAAGTATTAATAATCAAGAAAAAAACAGTACATGTATATAATTTTTAAAGTGGAAAAAGCTTTTTCTTCTAGTAATGTGTTAACTCCTATAAAATTATAAAAGGAGATATGACGTTACTGCACTAGGTGATGATGTTTGTGTTTTCAAAAGTTAACGTTTCTAGGAATAAATGTATAAATTACTCTTGCACAAAAACAAATACTGCCAAAAGATACTTTCTCAGTTACTGTTTTCCTCAGATCATTTGTCACAATTTTGCACCACGCATTGGTCTAACCACTCTTAAGTTATAAAGATCTTTGTCAAATTTTATGACTAAAGTATAAACTGTAGGCTAAATAAATACATGTATATAAAACACAAGCTGCTGAAAGTGACAAAATCATTTCCAAAAGAGGTAAATAAAAAAATAAAAGGTTGTTTGTAGGTTTTTACAGTGCACCAACACAATATGGCACCAAAACAGGAAAGATGATTTTGGCATACCTCACATTGATGCTACATACTTAAAGCAACACCAGGGTGTAAACCACCTCACCTGCTGGAGTAAAGTGATGCATAGACTCCAGTATTTCAAACCCATTTAATTGAATTTACAATGAGCGGTATTTTTATAATACTAGATATAAATTCAACTTATTATAACTTAAGTTATTTTAATTCAACAATTGACATCTATACACCTTACTTTTGCAAACCTTAATAAAAACAGAAATACTGACAGTTTCTGACTAGTCTTGAAAACATCTGAATACATGATTAAACCTGAAATAATGAAATTGTAAGATTGTAAAATATATATGTTCTTTTGAAGCCACTAAACTTATAAAGCCCAATACTTTATTAGAATAAAGCCTGATACTTTCTTAGTGTAAAGCAGGATACTTAGTTAGTATAAAGTCCAATACTTAATTAGTTACAGTACAAACATTTTTGACAGGTTATATGGCCATATTAATGGTTATTTGTTATATTATATAACACTTTCAAAGTGGTTACTGTATATAACCATAAAAACATGTACATTGGGTCATATAACATGACAAAAGTCATTATTATTAAATATATAATACTGGACAATCACCCTCTTCCATTAAATTTTGAAAAAGAAATTGATTCATAAATTTGCATTATAGAATTTATAATAGAAACGTCATGATTACAGTGAATTCACTTCATTTCGTGGGCATGAAAAGTCGTGGTTTTGTCATAAAGAACAATTTCGTGGGTTCTTAAATTTCAAAAGATAAAATGTAAATAATGTGATTTAAAATCATCTTTACAGCAGAAGAAATGAAATTTCGTTGCATCTTTAATTCATGAATTAACATGTCCACGAAAAAGTTACAAAAATTAGTGCCCCACAAATAATAATGATTTTGTAGTATCCAATGAAAATCAACCTTACAAATACATAATTATAAATATAGATGTCAATAAACCTATAACAGAAACATTAAGCATAAATCAACACTGACAAATTGTATGCATGTCAGAATTACATAGATGTATGCAAAAATTACAAAAGCTGAGCCATCAGTATACAGCCTGGTCAGACTAAAGATAGTTAAGGCTGGCCTGGCCCTATACTGGCAGGCAAAAGGCTAATCACTGTCTGTTTCAGCTGTTTTATTCCTACATAAAATTTTAGAAATGAGTTACAGTAGCACATCATTTTTTTCAGATAGATATACATGTAATAGGTATTGTTCTAGAAACACTGTTTCATCACTGCAAAAGAGAAGCACTCTGTGAAAATTTCTTAATATATGTAAGAGTTGTAATTCATACATACAAATCTGAACATAGGTAATATGTAAAATAAGATCAGACTTATTACAAGCAACCAGCACACAATCATGTATACATCAAAGACTAATTAATAACCACTCACACATACATCAAGAACAAATAAAGAACATCAAGGACAAATAAATAACATCAACAACAGATAAACAACCTTGCACACACACACACATCAAAGACAAAAATATAGCCAGCCACACATCGACAAGGACTAATATATAATCAGGCACATATCTAAACATCAAAGATAAATAATCAACCAGACACACATAATAGTCACATTTTTTTCCTTTAGATTCCAGTCACACTGACAACGTAAAGATTTACAGGTGGAGAACAAATTCAGGCTGCAGACTCTCTATTGTGCATTTATTTCCGTGAATATTCTATGTAAATGTAAGTCCCTGGCGTGATTTCATACTGATCTCACACTAGCCACCAGTTCAGTCCGGAATATCTAGCTCGAGGGTAACTGTTTACGGCGGTAACGAGACTCTGCCGAGTTTCCACTAAACAGTTACCCAAGAGCTAAATATTCTTGTCTGTTACGACAGCCAGTGTTTGATTATTTTTCTTGCATATAACATATTAATCATATTTCACAAGGAAATTACAGAAAATAATATTTTCATATATCACTTTTTTCTTATAGTTGCGTATGAAACTTTAATGACATCATTTGAGCACCGGTAAACAGTAGATAGTCCTTCTGATATGCAAGAAATACCCATTCTAATGATGAGCAAATAATTCAAAGTCAGTGAACCAATCTATAACTCATTTATAGAGACCCATTAAAACTCCCATGGGGATACTGTCTTAACTTATTTTAATACATCATTATGAGATATGGTATTGTTGCATCACAGGTATGACACAATCCACAATGAGTTTGATTATGTTTTACTCCCTGCAAGGATGTTACAAAAAAACTTTTTATATACAAATACAAATGCATTTAACAACAAACAGATTAATCTTTGTAGAGTATACTCCACGTATAAATGTATCGCTTGAACAATACACCGCTTATATCAATGTTGTTGCTGCTGTCACGACTCTTGTTATTAAATTAGTTGTCTCTTGGTTATAACAATATAAATTCAGTGGTCCCTTGATTATGATTATAAATTTCCTGTATATTACATATAAAGAGAAAAGTTCCTGATCCTATTACATTCTCCCTTAAGTTATTGATGTAATTATTGACCTATTGATAAAATAATGTTAAAAATTTGTATATATTAATCATTATCTACTGCAAATAAATATTGAGTAAATACAAATAAGTATGTCATATATTATTTAAGAATTATTAAAAATTTATTGCAATCCATTACAACTTATCAAAAATGTATACTCAAAATTGTATAGTTAGTAACTTCATGTGTCATTTATCAAAGTTAAAAAAGAATTGAGCAATAAAAATGGCTCATGATCCAAGCATGTGGGAAAAACACACAAAATGTTATATAGAGGTTATTGAATAAGTGCAAGTTCAATTCTGAATTTATTGAACAAGTTGAATAAAATTATATAAAGCGAGCCTCTGGCAAGCACGATATTTGTTTATTCAACGAGTTCAATAAATTCAGTAATGCACTTAAACAAATTTAACAAACAACAAATAAAAATGGTTTAATTAATTTAAAAGTGAAAAAAATAGTCATTTTTCATTGACGCTATTTAGCGTGTCTAACACTATGTTTGTACAAACGATGTCAACATATATGCATGGCCATGCAATAGCATTTTTAGTCGCAGAAGTGACACCGTTATGTGATAAAAAATAATACTTATAATATAACTGTAATAATATGGCATTAACAATGTGCACAGAGTAACCAAAAATATTAACTATAAATTTTTTAATGTATACTATATGTCTATTATATTGCAAAGAATATATTTTGTAAAATCCGAGAATCAAAAAGAAGTCTTTGGATGGCAGCTATAAAACACCAAAGATAGGGATTCGCAAATTGGTGCTTTTTCTGGCCTCGCCACTCTATAATGTAAGAGACATCATTTTGTTCAATATGCTCAAGTCGGTGATCGAGTTTGAAATAAATGGAATGTTCTATAAATTTTGTTGTCCTGTCCTAAGTCTGCTTTTTCTGTCTCTGTTTAGCAGCAGATGCGGCTATTTCTTTTCCTGAAGAAGAAGAAGTGATGTGCTATTTATAGTTTGTGAATTTTCATCCTGTGTCATTTATAATTAGGTAAACTTTCATCCTCTGCAATTTATAATTTGGTCAGTATTCACAATTTGTAAAGTATAAGTATCTTTTCACCCAATGCTATCACTTATTTGGTGAGTTTTCATACAGCTTTAATAACATTTAGGTGAATTTTCAACTTGTAACTTGTAAAAATATTCTGCGGAAAATACAATTCACATGCTTTTAATAATTCAAAGAAATATTTTTGGTTCTTTTTTAATATCCAAAATTTCACAGTGTTTATACAGTACCATTGAACATTACCGAGTTTCAGGTAAAACACCTTCTGTAGTTTTCAAGTTTTCATATTGCACCTGGAATTTTTTACATCCATTAAGGGAACTAACTCAGTCAAATTCCGTTCTAGAGTTATTGATCTTAGACAATGATCTCCAATTATGATTAAAAGACATGTGAAAAAATTCAAGCAAATATCTTTAGTGGTTAATAAGATGTTGCACTCAAAAAAACTTTAACCATATTTTATTATGTTTTATATTACTTTATTAAGTTTTATGAAAGTTTCTTAACTATTACAATGTTCCATTCAGGTTATCTTCTATACTTAATTATAATACACTTTCGCAATATTGTCACCTTAGTGCAATATTGGGTAAACTCCTATTATAATTAATTGGAGTTAACCAATTATAAAAGGAGTTAACCAGTGACTGCACTTAAGTGACAAAATGAAAGTTTATAATTATTATATAATACTTACGCCATATAAATCTATTCAAAGATTCACCGAGAATGTATATACTCATAAAGAAGGCCATGAGAATAGTTATAAATATAACCCGCTGGTGCCCCTCCATCACTTGTAACACGGGGTACACCCAAATATCTGCATAGAATGCTATCCATAGAATCCTGGGGGGAAAAAAACAATAAGATATATAGATTTCAGTAAACAGGGATTTTTTGGCTTATTTTATAGCCGATATTTGGTCATATTCCCAATTGAATATAGTATATTATTTTCCCAATCCACAAGAAAAAAATTCCCAGTTGAAAGTTACAAAATAAAAATATTGAATAACAAATTCTAAAATCTTTGAAAATAAGGGCTTCTTGTTTGAAGATGCCATCTTAGAAAGTGATTCTTTGCATTCATTTAATTACTGGAAAATTTAAGTCATGCGTTTTTTTCCCCAATTTTTAACAAAAAAACGCTGAAATTCCAAATTCCACAGGCATAGGTCATGTTCCCAAAATCCTGGGGAAATAAAACCCCTGAGTACATAGATGACCATGTAACAAAACTTTCATTATAAAGTTAATCTTTTACCATTCAAGACTTTCATTATAAACCTAAATATTTACCATTCATAAAACACAGTATATAACTAAACAACTACAATACAAAATTTTCAGAATAAGGTTAACCATGTAAGTTTTTCAGTATAAAGTTAACCATTTTATTACACTATTATGTTAACCACTTACTATACAAGACCTTTTGGTATATAGTTAACCACTTACCATACAAAACAGTTCAGTATATAGTGAACCTTTTGCCATTCAAGACTTTCAGTATAAAATTAACCAATTACCATTCAGAAAAAATTTAGCTCAACCAAGAATTGAACAAGCGACCTATAGATCAATTTATTACCATTTAAGAAATTCAGTACAAAGGTAACATTTTACCACATATATGTTACCCATTAAAAAACAAGATGAACCACTTACCATATAAGATAACTGTTTGCAAATCCCATTAGTATGCCAAGCCCTTTTTTACGGCTAGGATATTCGTGATAAACTAGACATTTTTCTAACAACAGTATCGGCAGAACTGTGGTGTGCTGAAAATGTATGTCAAATTATAACATGAAAGGTAACCACTGTGGCATTGAAAGTGATAACATTAAAATCATTCTGCCAAAGTAACATTAATGTTTAATTTTGCAAAAATCTGTGGAAGATTAGTGACATATTAACTTAATGTAAGGATAGCAAACCTTAATGAATTTGGAAATATCAACTAATATAACAACAATATATCAACTACATATACAAATATACTGATTACTCAAACTGATTACAATATGTTATCCATTTCTCATTAACCTAAATATTCATTGCTGCATGAAGTCTCACAATAAAATGCAAAAACAAAAGAATATCGTAAGAGATTTTCTTATTTTACAGATATTGTAAATTTATCTGTAACAGTATGGGATTCTCTTGAACCCAGTCTATATAATCATCAAAATTATGATAATATATATATTACATGGATAACAAAATAACGGGTCATGTGTGTTGGTTACTTATATATCATCATTCAGACATGGTAATTATATTTACCTCTATATGATTAAGCCAGACTGGAATTATTTTGTCAAGTCGTTTAGGAAACACCAGTTCTCTGTCTACAGCATATATACCCCAGAATGTCATTACCACAAACTGAAAACAAATGTTATCATCATGTCACTCTTACAACCTCTGACCTCTTAACTCATTGGCCAACAAAAAATTTTGATTGGGTTTAAGTCACACTGATACTGTCAATTCTTTGTTTGGGTTTTTTAGGTCACATCAACACACTATAGAACATATGACAATGTTCCAGCTTTACCGATGGAGGAAGACCCCAGGTGCCCCTCCATGCATTATTTCAGGCACAAATGGGCACCTGAGTAGAACCACTGACGTTCCGTAAGCTACCTGGATAGCTTTCTCACATGAAAGAATCCGAAGTCCCTGTAGGGATTCAAACCCACAGCCATGAGGGGCAAGTGGTTTGAAGTCAACAACCTTTACCATTCGACCACGGACACCCTGACACAGTCAAAGTCATATGACAACTTTCCAGTTTTAGTCTAGCTGCCAATTATTTTTGGTACAAGCAGGCACCTGAGTAAAACCACTAAACTTCTATAAGCTACCCGAAAAGCTTCTTCTCAAGAAGTAATCCTATGTACCTGGTGGTATTCAAACCCACAGAGGTTAAGGGCAAATGATGAATTCAAAGTTTCAAACCCACAGTGGTTAAGGGCAAATGAATCAAAGTCACAGACTTTCAATTAACCTTACTCAGTCAAGGAGGCATCCCTAAAAAATATATACATGTATTACAGTAGATATAAAGTTTGATATGAACTAGAGTTGTGGAAATAGTCTTCATAACTCCAAGATTACTTTTTACTTTAAATAAGACCTTTGTCGTCATTTTTTATATAAAAAGGCTAATAATCTGATAACCAATTACAATTTATAAAACCAGTCATGAACTAGGATCATGTCATGTTCTAGGACCAGGTCATAAACTAGGACCAGATCAAAAACTATAGAACTAAATCATGAAACTGTTTCTCCACTTACAGTTCCAACAGGGTAGACAACTGCTGCCAGGAATGTGTTCATAAAGCTCTGTAGACGCGTTTTCTTGCCCTTCTTGTCTGAAGGTCTTACGTTTGATCCCCATATGTCATTCACTACAGCCAGTCCAAAATAAAATGTCTGAATCAACTGAAAATACACAAACACGAATAACATATTTCTTTAACTATATCAATATAGAAATTGCCATTTTGCTCTGTAGTCAGATTTTTAAAGTATTTTACAGATTTTGGTGAAAATTTGAAGTTAGTCAATCAACAGTAAAGAGGCTAGTCTCGCTTATACTTGTGGCCGTGGCAAGGTTAAAATCACTTTGGTTCCAGCATAAATACCAGGTTTCTTCATAGATGACATCAGTACTTGCTTATTATGGTTAGTTTCAAGAAACTGACACAAGCTGTAAAGTTTAAATCATGCTATGATGAATATGTCTTATATGATTATTAATTTCCCCATTATAATTTTATATATATAATGTCCTTGTAACATCAATTTTTTTTACAAATATAATCAAACATACAGAGTTGAAAAACCACCCTTATGAGTCAAGTTGTTTGTGCATATTTTCTTCTCAACGAACATTGCAAAGTGACAGGTCATTTTTAATATCAGCCACATAATTGATAACATGATATTATAATTAATTAATAGAACAAATTAGTGGTGGGATTAATTACACGAGTGACAAGATACCATGTCACCATGGCAAAGATTCACTTACAAAACTAATGAACGTCAGATATTTAAACTTTCCAGCATATCCTTTGTACGTAAATAAATCATAGAACGGCTGAAGAGTGTCTCCAACATACCGTACATTGTACCACACAGAAAATACGTGTATTGCAAACAAAATGGAATGCACGATCAAGCATGCATAGTCCATACTTCCGGGTCAACATCTAGGCACATGTATACATGTATTTCAGTATCGATCCGATAAGGAAGTGAAATGTTTATCGTTGAACTGTTATGTTCAATATCGATTCATCACAATGATCGGAAAGATTCAATCATGCACACACGCTAAACAAAACAAATGGATCTGAAGTAAAAATATGTCAACATTTTTGTCTAATAATTTGTAAAAGATCTAAGTTCATCATAAAGAAATCGATATATTTACCAGATTTATGAAGGTCAAAAACTTGAATCTGCCTCCATATTCCGACCACCCTATGGTAATTGTTTTAATATCATAAGCAGCTGCGCATAGATAAAACAGGAAAATAATTTGATGAGCATTCGCAACAGTATCCATTTTGAGATTGACTTTCACTGGGTCACGTGTCGATTGCTTCCCTTTATACATGCTCTGTCAATCACGCGTCTTAATATAATAAAAAAAATCGCATTGGACCGTGCTAAATTAGACCTTTTATAAGTAAACATTATACGTACTGTATACTTTAAAATGAAAAGTATCAATCTTGAAAGATTTAAATTTTCGTGCCAGCTTTGTATACATAGATCTATAACCTAAAATACACGTTATTTTTGTCCCAGATATAACCACGGACTGTAAATTACAAATTGTAAATTAAAGTCGAAAAACTTCCATTTCCCTAGTATAACTTAATGAATGGCAAAAGTTGTGGAGTATAAAATACAGCCTAACAAAAATTTTATCACATAATGCACGGTAGGCATGGGCAGTCACGAAAGCACGAGACTTCACAGAATTCACGTGCCACTAAAATTTAAATGTAGTAGAAATTGAAAAGAAATAGACTATCAGCTGTTCATAAAACATGATTGTTTGAATTTCGGATATAGCTGACTTTAAAAATAAATTTAAAAATGTTTATTATTAATTATCCTGAAAAAAGATGTCTATCATACAATATCTTAGAGACTTCATATGGCCTGTCGCCCATTAACAAAATAATATGTATGGATCTTCAAATGATATGACTTGTGTCGTTCATGTCAATAACTAAATGCATATATTGTATGTGTGCACATATGCATGTGTACGATAAATTTTGTTTTATTCTTCACGTGCATTCATTCTACTTAAAGATCCTGTATGTTGTAATTTAAGATGTAACAACACTTAAGTGAAATTTTATATATGTATATAACTATTTCCAAACACCAAAGAATATGTGAAATACTTACTGCAAATATTTATACGCGTTGTAAGTAAATAAAGTAATCATTAAAATATATGCATTAATTTTATATTGAAAAAAAATGGCTTAGTCTTTATTGAAAATCAATTTCTAATTACCTCCCTTTATTTACATGAAATGTAAATTCGGTAATATCTTTAGAAATAATGCTTTTTGAAACTTACATATTAATAAATCTTAATTTCCGCACCATCTTTATGATGCAAAACCGTAAAAATTGAGTTAAAGGATCTTTAAAAATTAGACCATTAAATGTAATGTTCTTTTTTAATTATGATTAATTTCAAAAAATAAACAAAAAAACTGTTTAAAATAATCGTCAGAAAATTAAAAGGAATCCTCAATAAATCAATTTTTTTTTAATTTAAACAATAATAATTGCTTACAATGACACGACGTCATTTAAAAATCGCCATCGGGGCTAAAATTAAGGGCTTAACTTCCGTGTTTAACAAATTACATAGAGAGTACACGTCAAACATACGTTACGTTTCGTGTAAAATTGATACACACTTTCGAATTGAATTTTCCAGAACACCACCTTTTGATATGTATTAATATTTAACCTTCAGTTAAAATAATAAGGAATAAAAGTGATAACAATCTTTGAACGGATAATTTTTTAAAGATTGAACTATAGTAATTAAATGATAAATTTAAATTATAACTAAATCAAAATATTTATTTATAAACCATGCGGGACGTTGAACGGAAGTGTATGTCATGCATATTCCTGGGAATCGGGCTATTTGCGGTGGTATCTTGTCAAATGTTTGATAAAAAGCCGACAATATATGATCACATGAAGAGTGGTGCCAACACCGTCAAATCAAACCTGATAGATTCGGAACTTAAAATTGAAAATATGGTTGGTACATTTATTTTTTTTAAATAATAATCCGTATATTGTAATTTGTCTGAAGTTCACGTTTTTGTCTTGTCGTACACTGGAGTTCGATGTCCCTATTATTTCTTTGTCTTTGTTTTTACATCATTCGTTTTATGTCAATTTGAAACACTGAATTATTAAGAAATATATTTATATAGAAAGGATATAAGCCCTGCATGGCCTTTGTGACGTTCACGTGCCTATATGGTAATTTCCATTTTTTTTAAATAATTATGTTGTTGCACATGTTCATTATAATTTATACATCAATCAAGGGTGTTTAATGGAATCAACCTTTGTTCACGACTATCTCGGTTCAACTTAAATTGCTTGAATAAGAGTCTTTAATTTTAACACAATCACGACTTAATCGTTTCATTTCGTTTGTTTTGTTTTTTTCAGTTTTTACCAGAAGAATGTAAAATAGACGAGGACGATTTTTACGGAGATCGAGGAGCTGAAATAGCAGCGGCTAAAGCGAGACTTCGGCTGATCAAAGCAGAGGAAGGCGATACGGTTACTTTGCATTTCAAAGTAAGTTAACGACAACAAAAATCTGCTGATGTTTGGGTATTAATCCTCCGAAATGTTTTTTTTTTTTGTTTACTATATAACAACTTCTGTTGTACTAGTATTTCGATTTCGAAATATTCCTTGTGGTCATATAATTATGTCGACCGATGTTTCGTGGAATTTTGTCCCCCGAAATGTTTTATTGTATTGATTAATTATGGCAAACTGATGCGCGGGGAATTTGATCCTCCGTAATGTTCCTCTGTTGATACATATATGTTTAAGATGTTATTCTAGGTGATAGGTCGATCGATGCACATGTTTTCCATTTTGTCGTTTTTACTTATCCCTAACAACTTCATTATGATTAGTTAAAAAAAAAATGCAAAATTACAAATTGTTTCAAGATAAAGATGTTGATCTTAGTCTTCAGCCGAGCAAAACTCATTTTGTTGGGTGGGCGTTCTGTTAGACATTTTACTTCCTATTTATGCATTATGTGAGTGATAAGACTTAAATTTAAAGGATAGCATATCATACATAAACGTAAGGGTGTAATGAAAAGTCCAAGTTTAAGCTGATCATCAGGGCTATACATATATACAGTTTTCCTACTTTAAATTCAGGAAAGCTCATGTAGCCTCTACCATGTTATATATCTGTTAATGTCCGCATTGCACATTGTGTAAAATTTTCACGATCTCACCATTTTTCTCCCTCCAGATTATACTTGAAGCAGACGGTACAGTTATAGACAATTCTATCCATCCATCTGAAGAGCTCGGTGGTGAGGATATAGAAACACCAGCAGTATTTTCTCTCGGCTACGGACTCGTTATTCCTGGCTGGGAAATAGGAATCACAGACATGTGTGTTGGGTATGTTTAACTTACTCATTACTTTGCAAAAAAGCTGAATTTCGGTGATTTAAGAACAAAGAAAGATATAGTTCTGGCTTCCAAAACTTTATAAGCCGCTATTTAACATTTTTGTTTTTCATCTGATGCGGCATTAAGTTCACGTCATGTCATAGTATATAAACGGGTACGCTGAAGACCTTAAGCTAAGAAAGATAGGTCTTTGAGCTACTTTATCGTCCACAGAGAGAGCCGGTTGTCTGTTTAATATTAACTGTCCTAAACAGCTATCATCTTATCTAACCACCTTAAATGTCGGTCCATTTTGACAAAATTGTGTCCATATTGTCCAACGACTAACACTACGGTATACCGTACCCCGGATATTGCTCGATATTATGAGGACTTTCATCCCATTTCGCGACTTTGAACGGAGAACGAAGGTAAGTTCAACGACGATATCTTCCAAACTAATGGCTATTTCATTTATTTCAACGGGTTTTATATATCTAGAGGTATTTGTGTAGCTCTAAAAGACGTAAAAGTATTACAGGTATTTGTAAAATTGATTAAACTACCTCTAAAGGATCTGCTGCTCACTAGGAAATACTGACCGCGATACTGTATAATCGTGGGAAATTATTATATTACCAATATAAAAAAATGAATCGAGCAAATTTTTTATTCACAATCCAAGTATGCTTTGTCCAAATTTCAGGCAAAAAGTGTGAAAGTACAAAAAGATACAGGCCAAAAAAGATACAAGAAAGTGTGCCGAGTATTGATTTTAAGTGTACAGAGTATTGCAAAATAGCCCAACTTTAGTGTACAGTGTATTGCAAAACAAAATGAGCACAGTTTCGATATTTTTGTCTAATATTCACGTCTGTTTATCTATTCCATTACATTCTGCTGATAATGCACTGTTTCTATGATATTTATTCAAATATTCAGATTCAACAATGCATTTTCAGTGTTATTACTGTTCTTTTCCTACGGGCAAATACAGAGATTTAATTTCCCATTTGATTGAAAATCACACTATGGATGAAATAAAGTGTGTGCAGGGTCGGAAGCAGGGTCAGTAGCAGGGTAGAACCATCAAAATTGACGATAAAAATCTTTAAATGCATGTCTCAAGAGAGACCCATCTCTGAAAAGAAGGAGAAGAAAAAAATATTTAGATGACATTAATAATAGGTTTTTACAGGGCAAGTTTGCTTTAAGAAACATATCGACACACTTAGTAAAATAAAATTGGCCCAAGGGCTTATGCCGTATAAGATGCCGGTATCGTCTTAACCTTTTACTACATGAGCATATTGCGAAAAAGCCTGTTTTCATTGATTTAAGCCTCTTGTTACAAGTTCAAACTGCTATAAAACTATAAAAAAAAATGCTTCAATACTAATCAAACTGGGCACAAATGTTGGCTGGACCATAGCCTGTGGAACACCATGCTCAATTTTAAATTTTCAGTTACCATGACAACGGGGGGGGGGGACGTCTCAAAATTGCCAAAAATCTCTTTTTTGCGTTGTTTTTTCCCCATCAAAACTGATTTCATGTGGCAGCAACTTCTCAATTGATTGAGATTAAGTCGCAGATTTTCGGCGTTGATTACACGGTACGTTTAATTCGACCTGAGGCCATTTTAGCCTCCCCCCTGCTCAATACCATCTAATATTGACAATCTTGAGGCAGCATTAATGCACTTTGGATGCATTTTTTTTACTATTTAAAGTAAGATATGCAATAATTATTAACGAATTCTGGAAAGGTTGATCCTTCGATAGCAACGAGAACTTTGTAAACACAGAAAATTGCTGAGTTCGTTCGACTGAGATTTTTCATGAGCAGGAATGAAAATCTGGATTATTCGCAGATGTTTCCAGTAAAGTACCTCCGAACTCTGCATATTCTGCACATATAGTGTAAATAAGTATACACAATAAGAAATATTTAAAATTAAATGTGGTAAATACTCTGTGTTTACTACTTGCATTTACTCTATATTGATAACCAATACTCGTTACACTAAAAAGCAATACTCGTGACACCGGCGGGCAACTCCAACGCAATACTCGGTACACTGACATGTGTATTTATTCTCAAAATGCACTGTCATCTGGGGTTCTATTGTTGATTGAACATTTACATCATAACCATTATCATCATTATCACATTTCACTCGATTCAAGTTTTTCTTTTAAGGAAGTATATGCACAAAAACATCAAATTTAACTGATCCGAGCTCATTTATCACGTGAGCAAAGAGACGAATTTTACCTCCTAATTACATTTCAAAGCTATTTCTCAACATTTTTGGGGTTTCAGCAACTAGAGAAATTATCGAAGTATTTGTTTTTCTATAAAATTTACATCAAACCAATTACAAATGACTAAATATCGTCACTTAACTTACCTCCTTCCTCGTTCAAAGTCGCGAAATGGTATGAAAGTCCTCATAATATCGAGCAATATCCCGGGTACGGTATAGCCAAGGCTACGCTGTTACAGTTACAATCGGTTGCTCTTTTCCATCCTTTAAGTATTTTAGTCGTTCTTATTTTTTGGGCTAATTGCAAAAGTTTTGCGTCAATTGGCCAATCGAACTGCTCTTTGCTTCGGCAACAGAAGAAGCAAATAATAAAGTTTTTGATATTAATTTTAATATCAATATATAAAAGAAAAAGTTGCATATGAAGAAATAAACTTGGCGCAAATAATTTATTAACTAATTGGCGCAAAAGATAGCACTTTCTTTACGCAAATAATATACTGCATATGAATTTGGCGCATTTGATATGTCAGTTGGCGCAACTGCAGTTCTCCGGATTTTTCTTATTAGCGTCTATGATTTCTAGCGTGTGAAAGAAGTGGTAGCCTCAGTGGTTATTTTGAAAGGCTGTTTTTGTACATGTAAAAATTTTCTGGGCGTTACCTTGCTTATTGGCACTAAAAAGAATGAATACACCACTGGCGCACAATGTACTTACAAGTCACGAAAGGTTCTTAAACATGATCAAGTTGAAAACACATAGGAAACTTCTTTGTATCGCTAACATGGTGATAATTTATATAATTCATTAACAGGCTCATATATTTTTATTTTCAGGGAAATAAGAAAGATAACAATTCCTCCCCAACTTGCATACGGATCAAAAGGATACAAAAAGAAAAACATCCCACGTAAGTTGCAAAATTTGTTTTTAAAATACACTATGTACTATTTTGGAATAAAATGGTTTCCATGTATAACACATTTTTGACCACTGGAAATTAGTATCAGGAAGTATAGTTTTCACGATCTTTCTGTTCTTTTATTTTCAGATTTCTGTATTTATCTATTTTTTGAAAATTTTCATAGCTTCAATTGTTCACGCAAATTCAATTTGATTTGTATTTTTACTTCTAAAAAAATCTTCTCAATTTATTGCGAAATAAGATGTCATTTATTATTTTATCTAATCTTATTTCAATAAAATGTATCATGTTATTTTGTGCAATAACTTGATTGTTTTTGTTGTTTTCACAGCTGATGCGACTTTAGAAATTGAAACAAGACTTGTACACCTAAAGAAAAAAGACATGGTTGATCATTATATGGACTTTATTCACAATCTCCACGTGTACGCGTTCTTTATTCTCGGTCTTACGTTCCTTTTGTCCGGTTACTACAAGGGGAAAATTGCGGAGAAGCGTAGACTGTATCGAGAGATAGAAGAAAGGAAACAAAGAAGAGAAGAAGAGGAAAAAGAAAAACAAGAATAGCAGTCATAATATAAAATTACATTAATTAATAAGATTTGCGAGAAGTGAACAATACAAGGTCTTTTTATTTATCTCAGTTATAGCTATTTATCTCAGTTAGCGAGGGAATAACTCTTTTTTTACAACAAAAGTCTCCAAATTTTCATGTGAAAATAGAAACAAATCGGTTTTATAGTTTCGAGATTTGAGTCAAATTTTATAAAATAGACAAACAGAGATCAATTGGTATTTAAACTAATGCAAGAGTTTTCGTGAATGGAGGGGGCGTAACTTAGGCGGGGCGGGAGGGGGCTACTTTAACCGTAAGATATTTATGTTACTTATGTTGCCATTTTCCTTCTATAAAGGTTTCCCATTCGTCGATCGTTTGTTCGTATAATTTCGGTCAACTTCGTCACTTTCCGTAACATGTCACAAGAATATTCACAAAAAAGTAATGGGGGAGTGTTATGTGAGGCTTTGTGTTTTAATTATCTTATAGCAATGCAGGCAATTGATTAGAGACGAATTGCATATAAGAGCAATATGAATGTATTTATTTCCATGTAATATTACATGTATTACTAGTATTACATGTTTCACTAAATGTTTAAGTGTTTTAAATGCTGTTATTTATTTTAATAAACTATTTATACAACCGAATGTTTTCCTTTATGCATGTCTATTATTTGTGAGGAAGACAGATTTCACGGCACTATCTATAGGTTTAAATTATGGTGGCTGATTTGGTACGCTTTTGTGCGTTTAGTTGGTGTTAGCGACAACACGACAAAGCGCCAAACGGCGCGTTGTCGGACTTTCGTCTTGTCGCTAGCGACAACACGACGAAAGCCAAACGGCGCGTTGTCGCCGTCTCTAGCGCGGCACGCCAAAGGGCGCTTTGTCACAATGTCGCCCTGTCACTTGGCTTATTAGCCAATCCTTCAATGTGAACCGAGCGACAATGTGACATCGCGACAACACTCCGCACGACAACGCGCCGTTTGACGTGCCAACGCGACGCATTATAGCGTACCAAATCAGCCACCATATTAAATGGATATTTCCTATTCCTAACAAACCTTAAAACGGACATGAATCGAACCATGACTTTCGTCATGTAGGGGTTCGATTAATGCATCATATTTATTCCCGTAATTGGTCATCCGACTTGAGCTGAAATAGCTTTCATGATGAATGTAATTAGCTTTTGCAACCAGTAGAGAGCATAGCTTACGTCTGACCAGGCTCTACTGTTGGTGACTTTAAACCTTAATCTTTATATCCCGAAAGTCTATGGTTAATTAAGTAAGTAAAATAATAATAAAAATAATAAATAAATAATAATAAATCCTTGTAAATCCCCATCCGGAACAGTATTTCCTTATTTATGAACAATATTTCAAGTACATGTATTCGCGACATAATACAAAACGCAAATAATACGCAGCTTCTCTATTCAAATAAACATAATTGATTATTAATCGAATAACTGAAATGAATTTTCCGAAAACTCCAGTTTTTATACTCACTGTATTCCAATATGAATCAGCGGTTGTTTCCGTAACGCAACAAGGAAAATATTGTTTGCAAACGCTCCCATTGATAGTCTAAAGGAAAAATAGTACTGATGAGGTTAATACAAAGAAATTATTCCTTATATAAACAAGAGCCACCGCCGGGCGGGGGCAACGCTCGACTTTTTACTTTTTCTAAATGCAAACATAGAAAGGTTTGAACATATATTGATGTTTCCTTTTTATAAATTTAGTTGGTCTGTCTTGTCACATTAGTTTTGTTTATATATTTTGTATATATATGAATAGAAACATTAAGCATATTTCTAAAAATAGCAACAGTACGCAATTTCTAAAAATAGCAACAATGACGCAATTTCTAAAAATAGAAAAAATGACGCAATTTCTAAAAATAGAAAAAATGACGCAATTTCTAAAAATAGCAACAATGACGCAAATTCTAAAAATAGAAAAAAAATGAGGCAATTTCTAAAAATAGAAACAATGACGCAATTTCTAAAAATAGAAAAAAATGACGCAATTACTAAAAATAGCAACAATGACGCAATTTCTAAAAATAGAAAAAATGACGCAATTTCTAAAAATAGAAAAAAATGACGCAATTTCTAAAAATAGCAACAATGACGCAATTTCTAAAAATAGAAAAAATGACGCAATTTCTAAAAATAGAAAAACATGACGCAATTTCTAAAAATAGAAAAAATGACGCAATTTCTAAAAATAGAAACAATGACGCAATTTCTAAAAATAGAACAAAAATGACGCAATTTCTAAAAATAACAAAAAAATGACGCAATTTCTAAAAATAGCAACAATGACGCAATTTCTAAAAATAGAAAAAAATGACGCAAATTCTAAAAATAGCAACAATGACGCAAATTCTAAAAAATAGAAAAAATGACGCAATTTCTAAAAATAGAAAAACATGACGCAATTATATACATGTATATATATGTATATATATATATATTTGATATATATATATATATTTGATATATATATATATATATATCTATATATGTATATATATATATATACATGCATATATATATTTATATATATATATATATACCTGCATATATGTATATATATACACACACACATTTATATATATATATATATATATATATATATATAATACATATACTATACATACACACACCAATAAATGCACAATCTGAGAAAATTCAGTAATATAACCTTGAAGGTCAAGGTCATTAAAGAGCCCAAGCAAATTTGGGTTTGATAAACAACAAGGTCTACTAAGCAAAGAATCTCATTTTAGGTATTTTCAGTAATAATTGACTCCGTTGTCACCTTAAGAATGTTCTGTTATAATATGAAGTTTATCCCTTCAAAAATAGCAAAGTTACAGTCAGTTACTGCCAAAACAATGAAAATTTCAATAATTTGACCTTCAAAGGCAATGTCATTAATGAGTGAAGGTCAAGGTCTTTCGGTATATTTTTAACAGTTATCTTTGAAGATTATTATGTTCAAGTTTGAAGACAATCCATTCAAAAACAAGAGCTGTCCGTAAGACAGCGCGCTCGACTTTTTTATTGCTTGCCAATAAAAAAAGTTTTTGCAGTAAAAGGCAATACAAGAATCTCTGTATTTTTAAAGTGAACAATGGCCATGAGCATTAAGATATTTAGTGAAGAATTATTTTACTGAATTGTGTGATACCCTTGAACACTGCAGCAAAGTTTGAAATGTTTAAGTCAAAAGAGGGCTGGTAAGAAAGAAAAAAAAACTGAGTTGAGCCTTAAATAAATTTAATAGTATTAAACCCACTTTGAGAGAATAAGGTATTTTTACGTCACTCAGAACACCTTGGTAAATGACATAATAACATAATTTTTCAAGAAATCTATGCCAAGGAAGCAGTATATTTTTGTACAATCAGCATAATATATAGATTTGACTTTGTATGTGAAAGTATTATAGTTACCTTATAATACAAGTAATAGATAAATTTTATCAAGCTTTTTTAGATGTTGTCAGTTGGTCACAAGTGGATCTCTTTCACACAGGCTGTGGGTGACTGGTTACTTTTCGTGGGTCCACTATGTAGATAATGCGTTGTAAACTGATATTTGAATTACATGAAGGAAGTTCAATTCATTATTTAATGTCATGCTAAATGTTCATGAAATCGTGACATTGAGTATATTTTTACCAATTGGGGCATCTCCTGGACATGTTTGGGAATCATGATTGTAAACAAGTATTCCAACTTTCAAATTAATATCTCAAACAGTTCAGTCAAAAAGTGGACTGGTACTAAAAACTTAACCAAGATTCTAAGTCGATAAAAGGCCTTAATTTTTAAAACAAATCCTTGACAGAGTTACCTTCTCTTGCGTACAGATGGGGGTAATGATGTGAAATAGCATTAAAAGTTTCAAAGCAATATCTCAAAGGGTTAAGGCAATAAGTGGATTTTACCCATATTCAATGTATTTTCTAAGTCAAAAAGGGGCATAATTCTGTCAAAAACCTTGACAGAGTTATGTCCTCTTGTCTGTTGATGAAGGTCGTGATGGTAAACAAGTATGGTCAGTTTCAAAGCAATACCTCCAATGGTTTTGAAATAAAGTGAGGTGGTACAAAAAAAACTTAACCAAGCTCAATACACTTTCTAAGTCAAAAAAGGGCCATAATTCTGTCAAAAACCTTGACAGAGTTATGTACTCTTGTCTGTAGATGGAGGTTATGATGGTGAACAAGTATGGTAAGTTTCAAAGCCATACTTGTAATACTTCTGAAATAAAGTGGGGTGGTACGAAAAACTTAACCAAGGTGTGACGCCAACGCCGACGCCGGGGCGAGTAGGATAGCTCCCCTTTTCATAGAAAAGTCGAGCTAATAACAAAGTTACAGCCAATAATAGCCAAAAAAATGAAAATTTCAATAATTTGACCTTCAAAGTCAAGGTCATTGATGAGTGAATGTCAAGGTCTGACTGGTTATTTTTAAGGGATATCCTTGAAGATTATTATGTTCAAGTTTGAAGACAATCCATTCAAAAATAACAAAGAAACAGCCAATAACAGCATGAACAAGCAAAAATTGGACTTTTAACCTTGAAGGTCAAGGTCATTTATGGATGAAGGTCAAGGTTAGTGTGGTCTACTGAAAGGTCTTGTCCCAAGGGTTGTTGTGGCCAAGTATGAAGACAATACACCAAGAAATAAAAAAGTTATGATCCAGGTACAAGTTTTCGGACGGCAACGGCAACGGAGACGGCAACGCCGACCTGACTATAACAATACCTCTACTTTTTTTTTCAAAAAAAAAAAAAGTCGAGCTAATAAAGCACTGACAAAAACCCATAATGATGCTCAATCGGAACTTTTCGGTCCTTTCCGTCAGTCTTCGGATTATTGATGTAACAAATGAAGTCTTAGGTTTCGATTTCTTGCTAGCAAAAGTCACAACTTTTCAATAGATATGTAAGTTATTGGACCACATTAAGGTGTGACCAATTTGACACAAAGGCCAGGATTCATTAAACTACTCTATAGTCTGTATTTCATGCAATTGTTTAAGCACGATGCCATGTAGTTTCACACAAAATAGTTAAGTGAAAGTCTTTGTAAAGTTAAGTGACCACTAGGACCCGACCAGTTTTGTCCCAATTTGTATGATCGATATTTATTTTGTACAGCGCCTCATAGTTACGCTTCAAGCTATATAAATAAGCTCTGGGCATTGTCGTTACTTAAATCCACTTGCATGCATGTTTAGTACCATTAAATGAATTACTGAATTCAAATTTTATAGGTCACCTTTTGGTTGATAAGTAGAACTGCCTCTGTCATGGCGTGAATACCCCCGCATACCACTTTGTCAGACTCAACAGTGGTCATTTACAGCTCAAGGGCAACCTCCCTGTCAAATCTGAGGGTAGTAAGCCAGTGAATTGCTAAGTTATGTATTCTACATGTTTTAGTGGCAAAGATCAAAGTGACCTTTACCTTTGCCCTACTGACCTCAAAACTTAAACTGCCAATGCATGACTTGAATACCCCCCCCCCCCCCATTTCATGCGCTTTGCCTGGAGGTGTTTTATGATGAATATATGAGAGCATAATTATATCTTCCAATGTGAAATGTCAAAATCAATACACTGTGGACAGGCATTCTTAAGCAGACAATCTTATTGTAGTAAAAGCCCCTGTCACCTTGACCTTTGACACAGTCACCCAAAAATCAATAGGGGTCATCTACTATAGTCATAACCAACCTAAATACCAAATATGAAGACTTTTGACCAAAGCAAATTGAGCAGAAAAGCTTTTAAAACTAGTCCCCTATGACTTTACCTTCGACCCAGTGAACTAAATTCAAAAGGGGACACCTAACGGTCATGATCAACCTCCATGCCAAATATGAAGACTGTGGGTCTAAGGATTTTTTAAGTAATTTGGCGAATAAACTTTTTGAAGTCAATCAATAGGTGTCATCTTCTAGTCATAACCAATCACAATACCAAATATTAAGACTGTTGACCAAAGCATTCTAAAGCAATTGAGCAATCAAGCTTTTTGAAATCAAGGTCCCTGTGACCTTTGACCCAGTAAACTGTAAAGCAATAGGGGTCATCTTATGGTCACGGCCGGCATCCACGCCGAATATGAAGACTGTGGGTCAAAGGAATCTTTAATTATTGGGCGGACAAGCTTTTTTAATCAAGGCCCCTGTGATCTTGACCTTTGACCTTAAAATCAATAGGGGTCATTTAAGAATCATGACTGACATCCATGCCAAATATGAAGACTGGATCAAAGGATTATTGAATTACTTGGTGGACAAGGTTTTTTTTTTAGTCAAGGCCCCTGTGACCTTGACCTCAAAAGGGTCATGTACTAATCATGACTAACCTCCATGCCAAATATGGAGACTGTGGGTCAAAGGACTCTTTAAGTTATTGGGCTAAAAAGAAAAACCAACTGACAGCCCAATGGATAAGCTGATTCCAGTATACCCCCTTACAACATGCTTAGTGGTTTATGAGATGTTGTTTAAAGTAAGTTTACCAACAAACGGACAAATTGTGATCACAAAGAGCAGTAACGCCATATTTAAAGAGTAATAAGAGTGAGCAAGTTTACTTATTTATGATATTATTGTAACCAACAGTTACAATGTCTGACAAAACTGAAGATCAGCATTTTTTAAAAAACTTTTTTCCAATACATCTGTTTCTTCCCTGCTGAAAAAAAAGATGACATTGGAGGTGTGATAAATCTGTATAACCAGTTAATTAACCAATAACAGGAATGGCTACTTCTATTTATATCCTTAGCAATGTTTTGTCAGGGTTACAAAAAAACAAAAACAAATAGGCAACAAGGGAAATAACATTAACCAATATATGCAAGTTCTGTATAAATCAAACACTATTGCAAGAACTGTTAAGAATATGTCCCTCTATCACTTGGTCAAGTTCATAATTCAACTTCACTTTTTTTCAACTATTGGAAAACTTTTGCAGGAATGCCACAGGACACAGATACCTGATGAAGTCTTTAAAATAAAACAAATCATTTCAAAATTAAAACTGGGGTGGATTTTAAATTCAACCTTGCAGAACACTCCAGAAATTTGTACTACCTAAAGTGGCCTGACTGACCTTGAGTTTATACAATCTTTCATACAGGAATAAGATAGAGAAAAAAAAAACAATAGCAAGTCCCATATAAATGGAGAAATGTTTATTGCATGTCAATACAATTACGAAACTTAAAACACCAAACTAAGATCTATGAAGCATCTTGTTTCAACACTACAAAAAAGACTAAATATGGGCGAAAAAGAGTAAATGAACTGGAAAATTTGGCAGTCTACCATTAATGTTTGCCTGCTCCTGTTCAGTGACATACCCGGTTATATATTGTAACATATATCTAGTTTATATTGGTAATATAACTTCTAGTACTATATTAAAATACATACTTTGAAAGTCAAAATTAGAAGTCATGAAAAGAACAAAAAAGGTCAATATTTTGTGATAAAAAAAGAAAAAACAAAGATTATATTCCTTCAAAGTGGTTTATGTCCATTAAAGAAAGATAAAAACCTAGACTTTGTACTTTCAAGCTGAACAAAAGCCATGTTTTTTATTCCAGTTCATTACAGAGTATTACAACCATGTCAATTAAAAAGTCTTTTGTTTATATCCGAAATCTTTTCTTGAATAAAATCGCTTGTTTGTTAATATAAATTATATATTTATTATTAAAATCATGTAATATTCTTCACTCTAGCATAATCAAGTCTTATTCCTGAAAATAATATATAAAAAAATCAAACAACAAATAAACAAAAACACCTCATCATAGCAAAATCTTACATCATCTTCTCTCATCCAAAAAACAAAGAACTTGGTATTATGCAAATGCAGAACTGCACAACCCCACCCCCTTTTCTAATTTAACAGACTGAATAATTAATGTAAATTAAATATGCCTGTAGATAATGCCATAAAACAATAACTATTGCTATGAGTCATATTCAGTTATTCTTATGACAAATATTAACTCTCCAAAGTGGAATTTGAAAATATTCTTCATGTGAAATTTTCATATGAACAAAAAAATACAACCCTTAACAATGCAAACATTATTTCCCAACAGGAAAATATTTCTTTTTTACAGTATTTTTTTTCTGTCCGATATAAAAACCTCTTTTCTCACACAGCTAAATTTGACCATAGCAAAGTTATTTCTGTTATATAAATACCAATTTCCTAGTTTTCCACATATCACAAATTAAAGACTAAAAAAATCTTAACATCATTGATTACAAGTTTTTCTTTCAAGACTTAAACAATCTACCAGACGGCAAGAAGATACACTCATATAATCCAGTCATTCACTCTTGGTGGGTGGGGGAATACTATCCAAACACACTACATACACGATACAAGTACTTATTCTTTTATTTTTTCTACATAAAAATTAATATCAACAAGTCAATATGATTTTTTTTTCTGAATAAAACCTTTTTCGGGCCTTTTTTCTCATCAACCAAAGTTTCCTTCTTAAAGAAAAAATTACATCATGCCCGAAGAATGTCCCCTAGCTTTCCTTACTTCACTAATACTTTTTGTAAGCCAAAGGGAACATGTGAAGGATGTAGTTTTGTCTATATATGTTTGAAGAAAAAGAAGGAAAAAAAGACATATAATAATCTATTTTTAAAAAAAAACTCTGCTTATTGAACTGCTATGCAGAGAAATGTCACTGGGAAAAAAACTATGAAAGTTTTTATTTAGCACTTGCCTTCAATCAGATCTGGTAAAGATACCAAACAAAAGTCCCTTAATCAAAAACATTTTAAAATCACTGATAAACAAGGAAGTCACATTTTCAACCTTAAGCTTCTATGTTTTTAATAGAAAAAAAAAGAAGAAACAAAACAACAACAACAAATGAAACCAGAGAAAAACAGTAATAAAAGAAGAAGGGCAATTTTATATAACCTAGCACTCTTTCCCTTTTCATTAGCACATTCTTGCATAATATACTCTAACCTACAGAGAAAAAAAGACAACAAATGAAAAACACTAGACCCCATGCTCACAAATAGCAAAGTATCACATGATCTTGACTTTGTTTGTATATTTTATGAATCTTAAAATTTTACCAATACCCTTTGGAACAATTTCAAAATGATTACACTACTAATACCTTCTGATTTCCAATAACATCTTTCATTTTCAAAAGGTTAGAATTATTTAAAAACCAAATTTTAAGACCACAATCAATAGTTGGATCAACTTTTAAGAAACGCACCTATTGAATATTTTTGCACAGTGATTAGGGAACATCCTTAAATTTCACCCTCCGATACCATTTCAAGTTCACCCTGGAGTTAACTCGGAATGTTTAAACATATAAACATCAATTCAGGAGAAATTTTGAAACTTGTTTTAATCCTGATCCTCGATCCTTTGTGAACACAGGGCCTGTTTCTATTTATCAGAATTAACAGCCAATGAAATCCTCATTTATTCCAAAACATCATCACCTTAACTGTTATACAAAACAATATGGTCATGATCTCCATACAATATGACAATTATAAGCATACATTTTGCTTTACAAAAAAAGTTCGCAATTTTTTATATTTTTGGTATATACGAGGGGTGATCCAGAAATATATTTTTCTTCCCGTATACTCATCAAAGAATTTATTTCTATTTTTTTTGTTACATCTGTACATACATGTTAATATACCTTGTATTGACTAGTTTAGTTACTTATATATTTCATCTTTCTTCCAGTAAACCTAATTTCATGAAATGGACTCTTTTAATCAGAAAAGAAGTGTACTATCTAAGGTAGTTTAAAATATTGACATGCCGACTGCTAACTAATCTTTTCAACCCTGATTTTTGTAAAATGAATTCTTCTATCTAGGCGACTTTATTTTGAAGTAAAAAAAACATATAATGGAAGGATTATATAAAAAGCTATGTTAGATATTCGGCAGAAGGAGCAAATGACTTTCAATGGTAAAACATGGGTTCGAAGCGCATCACAGATTAACATCTTCTTGGTACATTATGGCATGATAAATATTTAAGACGGAACTGTACGGGCCCAACAACATTGAAATTAAGCTATAATTTCACAACAGCTATTTTGATTTGAGAAAAAAAAAAAAGAAAACCACACTTTGATGGCCACATCCGTGCCTTTCCTGTTTTCAGACCTCAATATAATCCCCCAAAAGCAATAATTATCTCCATGCTCGCAGCACTTTGATTTTTCCCTTTAGCTAATTTTGTTTTTCAGAGTTCAAATATGATTTTGCCAATTACAACAACAACAACAACAATAACAACAACACATTGTAATTTGTATGAGATATAATAAGGCTGGTCTAACATTTAATGAACCAGATTAATCCATAACGTGTCTTATTTTCCCTACCTGTAATATGAGAAATGCAAAATCAAAATGTCCATCCTTGATAAATGATGCTGTGTTTTCCATCAGACATTAAAACACTGTATTGTAATTTTATGTTTGCCAAACAAAATTTTCCCTTTTTATGAATATGATTTTTTTTTTGTTTTAAGCTAATATTGTAATACGAAAAATGAAAAAACATCACATGAAAATGTTCCTATTTTGAAAAAAAAATGTTGAATTTAATCAAAAATGAAATCACAAGAGTCAAGAGCAAAAAGTCCAAATTTATATAAGCTTTAAATTTTTAAAGGGTTTTTTCTTTAGATATACATGTTCAATATATATATAATTTTTTTAGGTTTGTTTTTGACGTTTCAAGCATCTAACTAAGCAAACTATATAACTTGTATATATAAAACATTACACAAGACAACTTGACGTGTTATTTGGAGACAAAAAACAAGAACAAACATATAGAAGAAAAAAACATGTCATATCAGTGAAAAACATGGCGGCTTCAAATCACTTAATGAAACACCGAAAATGAGAATTTCAGTACACAAGGGCCATCTTTCTGTATCACTCTACAATAATGGCATCTTTAAAAAATCCTATATTCTTCTAGAAACTTCAACGTCCAGTTCAAATTCATGTTCAACAAAAATGTATTTCTTAAGAAAAAAAAAACTTTGGGGGAAAAAAAAATATTCCAACATTAAAAAGCATAGGCTATTTATGTATTCAAATGTTCAACATCATTATGAAAACTAAATACAAAATTTCAAACTTAAACCATGCCATGAAAAAATATATATATATATTTATATCTGAGCTTTAAAACCATGTAAACATCAATACTGTTTTAGTCTTCCACTGTAATAACACAAACCTGGTATTCACCATGTATATAAAAAAAATACACTGTCTACATGGTGGTTACATTACGCCGTATACAACAAACAAGCCGAAAATATCACCTCAAAATACATTAAACATAACCCTTGTCCACTAAGATTGTTAAGCTTGACAAATGACTTATAGAAATGAAAAGTGTCTCAATAAAACAATGATACTAATAGTAATTCAAGAGTTCACTAGTAATGTTATATAAATAGCGAATGAAGCTATTGTTCTACGTATCAGTTGTTATCATCTTGTTGATCATCATTTCCAGTATCAGATGTCCATAACTGCAACAATAATAAAATAACAATATATATTTTATATTAAATAATACAGGCAAGAGTAGGGTAAGGCTAAGGGTTAAAATTTTCCTTATTATCTTCCTATCATGAACTCGTAAAATGAAAACTAAACTAGCCAAATTTATTTAATCCTTACCATGCAGGCACAAAAAGTGCTAAGCCCTTGACATCAGTATAGCAGTATCAATATTGTCAAAATAAAATTAATTTAATGTTGCTTTCTTATTTCCCCTTTTTCTTGTTATTTCCCTCTGGAATATACATACTGGAAGTACCAGATGTGGTAAAATATGTGCTGAATGATTTTCTTGGATGTATAATAGACTGCTTTCTATTCGACTCAAACCCATACAGAGGTGAGGGGCAAGTGGTTCAAAGTTAGCAATCTTCACACATTTTTATTAACAAATCATTCCCCATGAAGTATGATAGATATTGGAACAAACATAGTCATCATAGGAAAACATCAACAGCCTTCCAAGACTCATGCTAGTATAAAGCATTCAGTCCACAACTGGCGCGACAGAGCTTATCAAGTGAGGTTTAACAAGATATGCCACCTCATTAATACAACACTAAATAGTAGTGTAGGAACAGATTTTTTTTGTTTCTATACAATTGAAGATTGTCATAATGCATAGATCCCTGACCTATCTAATTCTTATTATCAAAGATTAGTGGTTAAATCTATTGTTAATCAGAGTAGGAATATATCAATTCACTTGAGTCTAGTGAATTTGGTGGTGAAGGTCATATTTCACACAGCCTAAATTTCATGACTACATCAAAGGACAACACATTAAGACACTTTGTCAAAATCTAGGTCAGCTGATATCAAAATTCACTTTACATCTTAATCTGTGCATATGGTTCAAATTTCATAGCTGTAGATCAAAGGACAAGAAAGTAGGTCACATCATCAAAATCTAGGTCACCTGATATCAAAGTTCAATTTTACAACTAAAACTGTGCACATGGTCACAATTTCATTGCTGTACATCAAAGGACAAGAAAGTAGGTCACTGTCCCCTTGGGCAAGGCAAAATTTTGACCCAAGGGTTTAATTCAAAACAATCTTGATACAGGTCCACCAAACAACATTTCAAGTCAAATATCTAAGCTGTAGCTTTCTCCCATTCAGAAAACATTTGTTTCATTTTCTGTTTTTACTATGTGTACATAATGAGAATCACGGCCCCCGGACAGGCCCAATTTTGACACCAGGGGAAAAATTTAAACAATTGGTAGAGGACCTATAGATGATATTATATAGCAAACATCAAAGCTTTATGCCTTGTACTTTCAGACAAAAATATTTTTATTTTTTTACTCTATGTACATAATGAAAATCAATGACCCCGAGGCGGAACCAATTTTGACCCCCAGGGCTATAATTTGAACAATCTTGGTAGAGGTTCACTTAGCAAAGTCTCATGCCATATATTTAACCTCTAGCCTTTGTCAATTTATACATATAAGGAAAACTATCGCCTCTGGGGCAGGGCAATTTTAACACTAGGGGCATAATTAAAACAACTTTAGTAGAGGACCCATAGATGATATTATATACGAAATATAAAAGCTCTAAGCCTTGTACCTTAAAACAAGGAGATTTTTTAATTTTTTACATTATGTACATAGTAAAAATCAATGACTCCTGGGGGTGTGGCCAATTTTGACCCCAGGGCTATAATTTGTACAATCTTGCTAGAGGTTCACTACACAATGTTTCATGCAAAATATCTTAACTCTAGCCTTTGTAAATTTAGAGAAGAAGTTTTTACTATATACATATAAGAAAAACTAATGGTAAGGGTCTATATGCATAAAGCTAAGCTCTATGCCTTTTTGGTCTTTACAAGAAGGTTTTTTATGATTTTCTATATGTACATATAGTGAAAATCAATGACCCCCGGGGCGGGCCGATTTTGACCCCAGGGCTATAATTTGAACAATCTTGGTAGAGGTCTATCAGACAATGCCTTATGCAAAATATCTAAGCTCTAGGCCGTTTGGGTCTTTACAAGAAGATTTTTTTAATTTATTCTTATAATTCCTTTTGGTTGCCATGGCAACCAGATTTATGCATGGATGAAATTATTTGAACAACTTTGGAAACCCTTTACCCAAGGATCAATCCTTTTGGTTGAAAGTGGATAAGTGGTTTTTCACAAGAAGATTTTTTAAGTTCACTATATAATCTATAGAACACACACACAAACACACAGGTGGATCGCTATATGCCACCGCATCGCAGATGCTGCGGTGGCATAAAAAGAGGAATGAAAACCGAGCCGTCAAAAGACAACTTTACTATGACTGAGAAAATGAATGTTACCGTCAGATTATCTCTTAGGAGCTGCATTATCAAAGTGCTGTCTTTGTATGAGTCTTCATTTAATGTGTCTAATTCTGCTATCGCATCATCAAATGCCTGAAAATAACAGGATATGTAAACTGTATGAAAGTTACCTAGTAGCCAATCTAATATCAACAAGTGTTAGGTTAACAATATAAACAATCATGGCCTGGGAATTTTAAGCAAAATTCAAACAAACTTACACTCACCGACAAGGACCAACAAAATCTGATTTTGATTTACTTGTTTGTTTTTGTCCAAAATATTTTCTCAAATTGTCCATATGGTATTTGTATTGTATATTCTTGAAAATTTCAACTTGTTTGTACAGGTTGCGGGCAACCTTGGCAATACGGACAACTGACTTTGCCACCCCTGCTGACAGTTAAGGTCATATCATAATTTCTGGCACAAACAAGAAACCATTGACCTATCACAAGATACTGATAGATAACTTCTGGGTACCATTATACGATGCAACCTTTATTGAGCAATTTATCATTGAAATTGTAGTCAACTAGCATCAACATGAAAGATAATGAAAAAATTTGATCAACATGAAACAACTGAATGGGAAATTTTTGTCTTTGACATAACTCCTACAATTGATTTCAAACAGATATTGCCATCTTCTGTGTCTTCCAAAAAGGTTCTTCAGATCAAATGATCATTTACACATTCTCTCTCTTTGTTTTTGGGACAGAGTACGTAACATACATGTACCAAAATTTTTCACACTGTTTTCCATTTTAGTGAGAATTTCATTTTTTGCTGAACATAAATACAAAAGTTAAACTATTGTAGTGACAATAATCATGTTGTGAAGTATAACATAATCTATTTTACAACTAGAACTATCACTAAATGTGATTAATACCCCCACAAGACTGCTTCGGAAATGAGGATGTTACTAGTAACAGAATACCTTGTAAAAGAATTGAAATATAGAGTTATGGTTGTGAGCAATTAAAGATAGTTGTGGTTCTTGTATGTTGCATTTCCTTTCAATGTGGTTGGCCATTGATGAAGTTTTATTGAATTACTCTGTATTAAGTCCAGAAAGACAAGGAAAAGGAACAAAGAGCAATTACTCTATAAATACTGAAGATGGAGTTAAAGTTCTTGTGCACTGCACTTCCTCTTATTGTGCTTGACCATTGTATGAAGTTGTTTTGAATTAGTCAAGATGGAGTTATGGTTCTTGTGCACTGCACTTCCCCTTATTGTGCTTGACCATTGTATGAAGTTGTTTTGAATTCCAACCCATAGTTTTCAAGTAATGCTCTGGACAAGGAAAAGTAACAAAGGGCAGTAACTATGTAATAAGTCAAGATGGAGTTATTGTTCTTGTGCACTGCACTTCCTCTTAATTTGCTTGACCATTGTATTAAGTTATAATGAATTCCAACAATTAGTCTTCAAGTTATGGTCCGGACAAAAGACAGCAATGGAAAAGTAACAAAGGGCAATAACTCTCTAATTACTTTAGATAGAGTTATGGTTCTTGTGCACTGCACTTCCCCTTATTGTGTTTGACAATTGTATGAAGTTGTTTTGAATTCCAACCAGTAGTTTTTAAGTTATGCCCCGGACAAGGAAAAGTAACAAAGGGCAATGACTCTGTAATTAGTCAAGATAGAGTTATGGTTCTTGTGCACTGCACTTCCTCTCAATGTGTTTGACCATTGTATGTAGTTATATTGAATTCCAACCATTAGTCTTCAAGTTATGCTCCGGACAAGGAAAATGCAACGGACATCTGGACCGACCAACCAACGGGTGACTCCTATATACCCCCCAAACTTCGTTTTTGGGGGTATAAAAAGCAAATTTCAATGTGCCCCAAATTTTGTGAATTGAGGACCCTGCTTTCATTATCAAACTTACCTGTTTGGCCAGCTCGCAAGCATCAGGCGGTGAGTTCTTAATTTCATAGTGAAATACGGAGTAGTTTAAAGCCAAGCCAAGACGTATTGGATGAGTTGGCTGCATTTTTTCTTTTGCACATTCCATTGCAGCTTGATAAGCATCTCTAGATTGATCTACCACAGCTGTAAAGACAAAGACACATTTGTTAACCAATATGGTTTATTTTCTGCATTAGGAGAGAGAGGGGGCATATCCAGAGAGTGTCATTATGTTTGCAGGCATTTTTTTCCTTTATATACTAGTTAAAACCAGTAAATGTAGGCATTCTAAATCAGTAAATATCAATACTTTACATTTCTTTCCCAACTGCGAAGAATACAATTCCAAATCATCAGTCTACATTACTGGTGAATGAGTTGTCAATTTTCATTAAGAGGGAAAACAGCTTGAAATTCCTTACATAATATTTCCACAAAATTTATGTGTCAACCATATTTTAAATGACAATTCAATTTTTAATAATAAATTTTTACTACAGTCTCCATATTAAACTATTCATGACATTCAGAGCATTTTTTATCTGGCGACTTACAGATAGGAGGTGTTTTAATATTGTCTAAATATGTCAGCTAAGGGTTATTCAATTGTCCCTGGTTGACATTACATTATTATTTTTCATCAATGCCTTTGAAGTTATGTAACCATATAAAGAGATTTGCTACATCAGCATAAAATTTGAAATCTAGTTATGTTCTCCTCATATACACCAGGTTGTTTTACAATATATCATTCGTAACTCTTAGTTATTGCAATAGAATTGGCCATAAAGGCCCTGTATAAATCTGAATAATAAATACAATAAACCCAGCTTACTAGCTCTATTTGCATCTGTGCTGACTTCAGCTAGGTACCGGTAATAATCTCCCTTCATTTTCAAGTAGAAAACCTTACTTTCATCAGTGTTGGCTTTTGGTATTAGAGGATTTTCAAGTAATTCCTGAAATTATAATAACAATAGCAACATGTTAACACAAGCTACATTTATCTTTTCCTTTTCTGCTTTTCTGTATTATTTGCACTGACAATTATTCACATAATGTAAAAATCATTTCAAGTTTTCCTAATCCTATTGGGTGGAATGGCTTCTTGTGCACCATTTTATAAAACCTTTATTCAAGAAGCAAGCTGGCATTTGATGTTCATTTGAATTTTCACTAACAACTTTTATAAGCAGCACCAAAGTTTTTTTATTTTTACTAACTCAAATGGGATTTAAATCCATAACAGTAACAAGAAACCATAACAATAACATGCAAGTGATCCACCACCACAGGGGGAGCAAAATCAATTGTCTGTTTTGCCCAGGTTTTCAAATATACTACATATATAGATGTTATGCGGACAAGTTAAGAAATGCTTCAGTGAAAAACAGACTAGTAAGTCTAAATCAAATGTTGCTGACCCTGGCAATTGAGGTAGAGGCAATATAGAATTAACAACAAAATTACTTTTTTGTAAATTTATAATATAAGTGCATTTATAACATTAACAGGGGAATGCGGTGCATAATGCACAGATAGCAAAACAACATGGTTTTTGCTTTAACAAGACTAGTGAATTCTCTGATACAGACATATGGCATAAATGTGCAGATTTTGCTATATTGTATTGACTGATAGGTTAAATCCTCTGGGACACAAGTATTGATTCAAAAACACTGCACATAAACATGCTTTTGTTCAGAAGTTCATAGTAACAGAGCTTCTTATTCTAGTTTTGCTTTCAATATGTGGACAGGAAACGTACCACTTGAAACAATAACTTCCCTGATATATAACAACTAGTATTATTTACAGATTCACAGGCTTAATAATTCATGTATCATTAAAAACATGATAATTCTTTGACACAGTGCGTTTACTTGCTTTTTTTTAAACAGCAAATCTTACCATACTATTCAGTATTTACTATTTTCTATTATCTATTTTTTTTACAAAAATCATTTTTCACTAACCTATAGTATAATTACGTTGTAACATCAATATCATAACAGGCTACGACAAAAGTTAAAACAGATGTTTACAAATCAAAATCTATCAAAAGAAACTCAAATGTTAACAAATCAAAAACCAACACAAAATCTGTCAGTATCAAATCTGCCTGTCCTGTTCCCTACTAATTCTGGGAAGTTCTAGAAAATTGAGCAAAGTTGCAAAATGTGCCGTTTTGGTTTACAAGTTTTGATCACACTATAAAAATTACATTATTAACAGAACAGTATGCTCCACTTTCCTCAGAGCTGGAATAATAGTATCATAAAAGCTGAGCAAAAAGCAGGCATAATGTGGTAAAAGCGCTTTCCACCTCACCCTGATAGTAACTAAGTATTTAAAATTTGAAGAGAATATATGTGATAGTTTTTTGAGAAATTTAGATAAAATATAAAAAGACTTTCAGGGGATTATATATGTCCTTGGTATCACATTGTTACATTGAACAAGTATACCAAGTTTGAAGTTAATAGATTTGTTATTTCTGAGAAAATGAATATTTTTACATTTATTTACTTACAGCTACTCAAGATCCCCTAGACCTCTAGACCAGAAAATGGACATGGCAGTAAGAACTCATCAAGGTGCATCTACATATCAAGTTTCAATGTAAAAACATTCTTTCAATTTTGTTCACAATAAACCACAACTGATGCCAACATCACCGCTGAGTGGTGTCATGACAAATGTTCCAATTTTTCTTTGAAAACAGAGCTATAAATTAATTGAAGGTTTATCTGCGTTTTTTGAATTTCATCACAATTTTGACAGCAGAAATGTAGATAGGAAGTAATGTATTTATCTATTAAGGGCCCATTCATAATGCCAAAAAGTATCTTTTATCCACAACTGTTCAAAATTCATGAAGTTCTTTCAAACTGAAGTTATTGACAAAATTGTCAATGACTTATAAACACGAGAAACAGGCACATCTAAATATGGGATTTTATCAATAATTATTAAGGCCCTACTCACATGATTTCAAATATATTCCCCATTTAAAAGATAAAACTTTGTTAACAATAACAGTATAGAGGTATTTGTATCATTGTTTGGGGACCTTTCTGTTTAAATGTGTCAGAGTTAAATCACATACACATACATTCAGTGTGTTAACTGGAGTGCAGGTATTACATGTAGGTTACCTGCACTCCACCACATGCTCATTGATTGGCTTCTTTTTCCTTGGGTTTACTTATTGTGATGGCAGAGAAAGGGAAAGCGATAGCAATATCATATTCAGATGCTCGTTCGTTGGTTTCTTTTTTTTTCACGAGTTTCATATTGCGACAACAGAGAACTTGTTTTAATGTTTGACTATGATACAAAAGAGAAAGAGCTTCAAAACACAAGGCAATCTGATTAATACTCGGGGCTACAACCCCTCGTACAAATCAGATAGCCTCGTGTTTTGATGCTCTTTCTATTACATAAATATAAAAATGTTCACATTTAATGGCATTATGGAACTAGTTTCAAAATTCAAATGGTCCCAGACCAGGGTTCTCACTAGGACTTTAAAACATGGAGTCCATGGACTCCCAACCCTGAAAAAGTTGGAGTCCAAAAGCGCATCGCAATTAATATGTTTACAGATTAGTCATTCAATACTCACAATAGCATTGCTGATATTTTGAATCTTCAAGAGACTTCCAAAGTTTATAGTTATTCAAAAGAAACTCTGAACTACATAGTATAATTATTGTTTTGTTGTTAATATTTATTATGAAATTATTTCATTATAATGCATCTACACATGGAAATCGTCTTTTTTTTCACTTTTATACCAAATCAAATTTTATTCTGGTTAAATAAGTCCACTCTAAAGACAAAAAGTTTGTATTTGTAAAAGAAAAACGTAAATGTATATAGGCAGCGTTTAGCGGAATGAATAGGAAAATCGTGTACAGCTTCACACAGTGTGTAAGAGATTCATCTGATCGACAATTATTTTAGCAAATATCTTCAAAAGGGGGCAAATTGAAGATTGATTTTTAAAGATTTAATGTTTATTAAATAATAAAGGAACAATTCATTCGCATGTTTGGCATGGAAACCGAGAATTTTTGCGAAATTTTAGGGTTTCTGGCGAACGTGAAATCGCCAATGTTTGGATCAATTTTCGGATAGAATCTAAATATCAAAGAAAAGCGTATGCGTACCTGGCATTTCGGCACAATATCTTAAATTCTTAATACCCTTATAGAACGATTTTGCAAGAATGAAACTAAAGCAAAATTGTGCCTAGAAAATGCCAAAAATAATCGACAATCATTATTATGCGAACATATTCGACAATCATTCAAATTACACTCATTTGTAATTGAGAAAACAGTCTTTAAACTTGCGGCGTAAATAGTCGGTAATTTTTTCCTTTTGTCGGTAAAATTTGCTAATTTCCAATCAACTGTTGATCTATCACCTTGTGTTATATCTGAATTACATGAACTGTACAGCGCGTGTATACATTTAATTAGTCTGATCACTATAGCGTGATAATGATCGGAAGCGTTATCGCTGATTGGCTAATCGCTTCATGGGTTGATGTGCATAGGACCGCCTACCTATAGACTGACACGCGCTAACGCATTTGTGTATTTCTGGTTGTAAACAATCGGTAATGTTTATGCGTCCCCAGGCAAAATTAAGCGTACGTGGAATCCTTGCTCTGAAATATTTGCGTCCAGCTGTAATAAACATGCGTACCGGGACGCCGAAATAAGCGTCCCCGAGAACCCTGTCCCAGACCCTTTCACAAAAGACCACTTGTAAAGTTGTATGATAGATAGGTCCCCAAACAACATGTATGATGTAACTTGTATCATACATGTAGTTTGGGGACCTTTCTGTTGAAAATGTGCCAGAGTTAAATCGTATAGATATATACATGCACAGTGTGTTAACTGGAGTGCAGGTATTAGTTACCCACACACCAGAGTATACCAATTGATTGGCTCAGTTTTTCTAAGGTTTACTTATTGTGATGGCAGAGAAAGGGATAGCGATAGAAGAACCATATTGAGATCCTTGTTCATTGGTTACTATTTTTCTGGGGTTTCATATTTCAACAACAGGGAAGGTGTTTTTTTTTGCCTATGCTATGCCCCATCAGACATACTAATCAAGATAGTCTTGTGTCTTGATGCTCTTCCTCTCACAATTCACATGTTCATTTTAATAAATTTGTGAGCAAAGAGTTGTCCCTGTTTGGAAATACACCCAGACGAGTCATATACCTTGAATAAATTATACGTAGTAAACTAATATTGGGTATTTGTTTTGTTACTTGTTGGTAATGATTCATGGGAGATTATTTTAGTTTTTCTCTTCATAACTGACAAGACAAATGAGCAAAAAAAATAAAAATAAAAAGTTATACAACACTAGACACATTTAGGAGATGTAATAATAAGATGGGATTTGTGATAGCCCCCCCCCCCGGAAGAAAGCCCCCCCCATCTAAAAATGACAAGGTGGACAAAAGCCCCCTCCCCCATGAAATTTACACATAGGACAAAAGCCCCCCCCATTAAAAATACAGGTAGGACAAAAGCCCCCCCAGTCCATGAAACAGTGTTATTGAGAATCTCGTCAGTTTAATTCCAGAACTTGATGTATTGAGACAAGTCAAATGCAATTGTTTTAAAAGATAATTTACATTAAGATTAAAATTTATAGGTACAAAAGTTCTAATTTGATTTATTGTGTAATTCGTATATAATTCATTGATGATATGAATGTGGAAGTGGAAGGCGCATACTTTTTTAGATTAATTTGAAGTATAACCAAAGTTCCCTAACACTGGGCGTGTGATAAATTCATAAAAGATAGTTATCAGTCTGGTCTATAAACCTTAGGGGGGGCTTTTGTTTGCTGTACTGGGGGGGGGGCTTTTGTCCTACCTGTATTTTTGATGGGGGGGGGGGGGCTTTTGTCCTATGTGTAAATTTCATGGGGGAGGGGGGCTTTTGTCCACCTTGTCATAGTGCAAGTCCTGTCCCTACTCCCTACCCATACTGGTATTACATGGATAACAAAATGGATATCTAAAGCAGAAGATTATACACGAGTCTCATTCTGAATCTGTAGTATATTACTAAAATATCAACAGCAACACAGGGGTCTATTCCAGGAAACTGCATAGAGGGTGGATTATGGCATCAAGAGTTTTGACAATTGTCATTCTTAAAAGTTTAGATGAGCCAAATTATGGTAAAAAGAAAACCCTACAGTTGAAAGACCTGTAAGAAATACATAAATGATGAAAAAAAACTACTAAGTAAACTGTATATAAATGAGGTTTATTCTTGTGGCCTTGAAAGATTTTAGGATGAATGATGAAGCAAGAGGCTGAATTGGAGAACGAACTTGACCCACTTACCAAAACTTCTTTACAAATTTCTTCTAATTCTTTCTCTATTTTCTGTCTGTATTCTTTTGCCATTAAAGTCTTCTTATCTCCATCTGCACTTTTGGATTCTATACTCGAAATAACTCTCCAAGACGAGCGACGAGCACCAACAACATTTTTGTAAGCGACTGATAGTAAATTTCTCTCCTCGTTTGACAGTTCGTCTCCCAACATCACTCGCGATTTCATGGTTGCAGCCATATCATCATAACGCTCTGCCTGTTCACTGAGCTTTGCCTTTTTCACGCAAATTTCCGCCGTAGTCATTTTGAAACCCTTGGAAAGTTTTGTGATATCACGTTTTGGACGTCGTTTCTTTCCAAGATGGCGATGTTACGGACGAAGTACCTGCCAAATATATCCAGCCGCAGATGACTAATACATATGTAACAATCATACAATCTTTTCATATAATTGTCATCTGAAACCTTTCTTTCTACTGAAGTTTACTTTAAATGACAGTGAAAAATAGTTTATAATGTCTCAAAGAACAAATAATATTATATTACTCACGGGACTATTTTCTTCTATGAAAAATAGTGCAGACAGAGTTATCCGCTCTTTATGGAGGCGTTCCCCAAATTCCCGGGGAAGACCGTGACGTCACTGTAGGTATGGAAACGGAATTCATTTAATCTATAATTTATTATTTCATTTGATGTACATATATTTTTGTTCTGTACGACAATACAATGTATCTTTCACACTGATGTAAAAGGAAAATGCGTGAAATTTCAGATAGCAAACAGGGAAGGACAGTAAAATTTTACGGGTCCGTGCCGGTTTTTTTACGGCTCCATAAAAACGGTATTGCAGGGCCGTGCATATTAAATATATTTTGACGCGACATCATTTGCATTATACAAACATAGCGTAAAGACGCCCTAAAAGCGTAAAGATGTCCTGAATGTTAGCGTTACACCACATTCTAGCACGGTTACACTAGATTCTATTCCCAAATCAAACAGATAGGGCAATCAACTGTCTTATATATAAATATATATAATTATTTTATCGCATACCTGTGCCGATTTTGTGACTCAGTAAATATGGTAGTGCACGGACGTGCATAATCAAATTTTGACGTGACGTTATTTAAGTTATACAAACGTAGCGTAAAGACGCGCTACATGTTAGCGTTACACTATAGGCGCGTCAATGGAAAATGATTCTTTTGCAATTTAAACGTCCAAAGCCAGACTCTTTGCTGACGACTGTGTGGTATACCGGGAAATCAACACTGAAGAGGACTGCCACGTTTTGCAGGATGACCTGAAGAAGTTGGCATTGTGGGAGAAGCGCTGGGGCATGAGTTTCCACCCAGAGAAATGCAGCATAATCAGGGTCCACAGGAAGAGGAACCCCATCATATACCCGTACTCCTTGAAGGGCCACACACTCGAGATAGACTCGATAACCAAGTACCTCGGAGTCCATATGTCTGGAAACCTCTCCTGGAATCAACATTTTGACAAGATCGTAAAGAAGGGCAACGGTACACTCGGCTTCCTTCGACGCAACCTGCGCATCAGCAATGAACAGGTCAAGAGCACAGCCTACATGTCACTTGTGCGACCAGGCCTTGAATATTGCTCCACCGTCTGGAACCCTTATACCAAGGACCTTACACGCAAGCTCGAGATGGTCCAGAGGAGAGCTGCAAGATATGTGACGAACCGTTACCACAACACAAGCAGCGTATCCTCAATGATCCAACACTTGGAGTGGGACACATTAGAGTCACGACGGACCAAAGCCCAGCTGACCATGATGTTCAAGATCACCAATGACCTGGTGGAAATACCAGTCAGCGATTATCTCACCCCTGCCCCGAGCCGCACTAGAAGTGACCACTCCAAGAAGTTCCATCTACCATCAACATCTACATCGTACTACAAGAACTCCTTCTTCCCTCGTACAGCCACAATATGGAACAGCTTACCTGCCTCCGTTGCAGAGGCCCCTGACTTGGTATCCTTCAAGCAGGGGCTATCAGCCCTCACATTCTAATTCGCCTTATGGGCCCAGCTACAAGTACCCACTAGTGATATCCAAGGCTGTGCCGGCAGCGGCCACCGTAACCGGAGAGGTTTGGGTTGAAGAGGCGAAATATAGCTGGCCATACTTTTTGTCTATATCTCTACCTTTGTACTATCCAACCTCTTCTAACTTTCTATCATTTCTTGTATATTTCTTTTCTTGACCTAGCACCACCCGTCGCGTCATAATCAAGTGTGATTGCGCCGACGTACAATGTAGATGTAGAAACAGTCTTTATTTTGGATATGTGATAGATCTAAATAGAATATTATATATTCGTGTAGGTTTATTACTGAATTTATTGAACTCGTTGAATAAAATAATATTTTGCTCGCCAGAGGCTCGCATGATAGAAATGAAAGTTTTTGTTCAATTTAAGTGACCCATCCATCCAGTCATCCATCTTAAGATTTGATCAAAAATTAAGTCATAAGTAGTTATTAACGGTTAAAACCAAAAATGTTGCTTTAGATTATGAACGAGATGCGGTTGTTGCAGATTGTGTATTACCTGTATATAACATTGTTTCAACAATTTTTTACATAATACAGTTGTGTTATATTTTAAAAGGTGTCAAAAATGTTTTACTTACACAAGGCAAATTTTAATTACGAAAAAGGGGGAGTCACGTCTCTTTGGACATATTTCTTGTAAAACTTGTACTTATGGTGGAATGGATGTTGAAGGGGTCACAACTTCTATTTAAAATTTGAGGTTTAAAATGATGTTATTTCCTTGACTTTGTTATGATTTTATGTTAGCTTTCAGTAGATAATTATCCATGCACAAGAGATAACTTTCAACCCTTCACATTAAGGGAAACGTTTTTGTTGCGTTTGTTTAAAGTTTGCATATTTCCTAAATTTCATATCATTGGTATACACGTATACTTACTTAGCAAATTCCTCAATGAAAACACAAGCTTAAAAAAATATTCATTTATGAATTTATAAATATCATTTCAATTTACTGTATTATTTAAATTTTAAACAGTTTGTTTTATGAATGATATTTGTAATTAATTGTATACATGCATGCGTCTGAAATATTGATCAACTCTTTTAATGAACTATAAAAGCCACATACAGTATTTATCTTTCACCTTTTTTCATTTGCATTTTGTACACTTCTTGCATGTATCAAGGCCGTGCATGAATGTTATAATGATCTAGTTAACGTATTTCAATATTGATTTATTAAAGATATACTATGCTCATCTTTGAGTAAGATAATTTAACCGCACAAATTCATTAAATCCATGCAATTCTTACTGAACAAGTCTAATTTGAATAAATGAATGTACAAGCTATATATGGGAAGCTGCATTCCACATATTACAGGTCATGTAAAGTTGATCCTTCTTCATACTGTGGATTCATATAAATATCATCTAAAACGTGTCTTTCTACTGAAGTTAACTTTTAATGACAGTATATATTCAATTATTCATGAATATGCTGCCTCCTATATATAGTGTGTAGAGTTTTAAAACATAGCATATAAATTTACTACAATATGTGTGAAGTTGTAACCTGTTGTTTTATAAACTTACAAAGAGAGCAATTTTCACATTTTTCAATTATCGAATTTTAGCATAGTATATCTTTATTGATCCCGCAATGAACGTGTAAAAAGTGCCCATCGAAAGAAACAAAATGACATAATTAATATTATTTTTTTTCTTTTTAAAAATTACAAATTTCTTTTTCGCGAAAAGAATCATTCTCGCGTAATAACAAAGCTACATTTAGTTAACTTCCTGTTCCGCCGGAACCACATGTAAATCTACCAGAAAATAAACAACATTTGAAGAACGCATTAAAAATGCCAAAATCTAAACGAGATAAGCGTGGTATGTTATTTTATCGTATCAGAACATGAATCATATGTTTAATAAATGTTTAGACTGTGAATTATTGCTGCTGTTTAAAGCTTTAAAATAAATGCTTCTGTCATCAGGATAATTCGGCCCCGAGTCATCTCGCCTTCTCGGCCTTCTTCTTCTTCTTCTTCCAATATAGTACAGACACCTTCCGGCGTATACTCGTACTAGCGCAGCGCGGTGTGAGAAGTGTCTATGTACAAGAGTGATTTAAAAAAGTACTATGTATAGTGCTGGTAAAAAGGTAAAAACACCGGACTGTCTATCGGAGAGTGAGTGGGAGTACTTCCCTCTTGAAGCTGTCTATGGTTGTACAGCTTACAACTGTCTGGGGAAGACTGTTCCAGAGGCGGATGGTGTCTGGGAAGAAGGATCGCTGGTAGCACTGGGTCCTTGCAAATGGTACCAGGTAGTGAAGTCCATGTCCTCGAACAGAGATGACTGGGGTGAGGTTGGATGTAGGGACTTCTACTAGGCCATTTACTATACGGTACATCATGGTCACCTTGGCATGGGCTCTGCGTTCTCGGAGGGTAGGCCACTGTAGGTGTTGCAGCATCGATGTCACACTGCTGGTTCTTCTGTAGTCTGAGAAGACCATTCTTGCTGCTCGGCGCTGCACCATCTCCAGTTTCCAAATATTTGCCTCAGTGAAAGGGTCCCAGATGATAGAGGAGTATTCCACCAGAGGTCTCACGAGGGTCATATAGCAGAGCTCTTTGGTCCTTCTTGGGCATTGATTTATGTTTCTCTGTAGAAAGGATGTGACATTGTTGGCTTTCTTTGTAGTTAGATCAATGTGATGGTTCCAGTTTAGTGACTTTTGGAAGTTGAGGCCTAAATATTTTGCTGTATCTACTTCTTCTAAGATGTGTCCATGGATGTTATATGGTTGTCTGATTGGTTTTCTCTTGTTTGTTATGTGGAGTATCTGGCATTTTTGAGGGTGGAATTCCATCAACCAATCCCTTTCCCATCTTTGTAGTCCATCTAGGTCTTTTTGTAGGGCTATAGCATCTTGGTCTGAGTGGATAGAGCGGTAAAGGGCACAGTCGTCAGCAAACATTCTAGTGGTTGATTCAGGTGATACATAGTTGGGTAGATCATTAATGAAGATGAGAAATAAGAGAGGTCCTAGAACACTGCCTTGTGGGACACCTGACTGGACAGGTGCTTCACCTGATTTGCTGCCGTCTAGTAACACTCTCTGGCTCCGATCCCCTTGGAAGCTGTTTATCCACTTTAGTAGGTTGTTTCGTATACCATAGAATTGAAGTTTTGTAAGTAATCGGTGGTGTGGGACCTTGTCGAAAGCTTTGGAAAAATCTAATAAAATGACATCAGTCTGACCAGCAGAGTCCATATTGCAAGCAAGGTCCTGGACTGTCAGTAAAAGTTGAGTCTCACAGGATCTGCGTTTACGAAATCCATGCTGGGCATCTGTAAGTATGTTGTAGGTGTCAAGGTGTTTCATAATGGTGCTTGTAACGATGTGCTCAAGTGCCTTACATGCTATGGAAGTAAGAGAGACAGGTCTGTAGTTCTCTGCTTTACTGCGGTCGCCCTTCTTGAAAATTGGTACCACGTTGGCAGTTTTCCAGTCGTCAGGGATGATTCCTTGGTCCACAGATGCCTGGAAGAACAGGGTAAATACAGGAGTAAGTTCTGTAGCTGCTTCCTTTAGAAGTCTTGATGGGAGTTGATCTGGACCTGTAGCCTTGTGTGGATTAAGTCCTGCAAAGATCTTCTGTACTCCGCTCTCTGTGATTGTAATATGTTCAACCGGATCATGTGGGCTTGGTCCCATATCAGGAATAGTTGAGGTGTCTTCATCCTTGTTGAAAACTGAAGAGAACTGCTCATTCAGGATATTGGCCTTTGTGTCGCTGTCGGAGTGAGTCATGCCCGTTTTTGCTTTCAGTGGTGCTACTCCCTGACTATCTGTTTTCTTGCTTTTAATGAAACTGTAGAACCTTTTGGGATTAGAGGCAGATTCTGGACTGACAATATTGTTGACATACTCATTGTAGGCTTCTTGACATGCCAGTTTAGATTTTTTCTTGAGATCTTCATATCGTTTTATGTTTTTATGAGACTTGGTTGATTTTGCACGGGCATATGCTCTCTTTTTCCTTCGACTCAACTGTTTGATGTCTTTGTTTATCCATGGCTGGCTAAATCTAGAGCTGCTCATCTTGGATGGCACACAGGAGTCCAGGACTTTCAGGAGATTGTCTTTTATGGCTGCCCACATAGTGTTGATATGGCTTATTGTTGTGTAAGTTTCTTTAAAGTGTTGTTGAAATTGGTGACATTTGCTTTTCAGTTGGTCTATATCTGCATTTTTCCATAGATGTATAAGTCTTTTGACTGGTTTTGATCTTTTAGCCGATGCACTGGATTCAATGAAGACTATGTCATGGTCACCTAGTCCTGGCAGAGTTGTACTGCGCGTTGTAAGAGTAGGACGATTTGTGAGGAAAACATCCAGAATGTTGTCTTTTCTTGTTGGCTGAGTGACCATCTGGTGAAGATTGCAGGATTCAACAACTTCAAGGATCTTTTTGTTGATCCTGTTGGAATTCTGGTTACCTTCTACTGTGTTGATGGTCCAGTTGATGTCAGGTAGGTTTAGGTCTCCACCTATCCATATTACTGCATTTTTGTAACGATTCTTGATGTTTTCTATTGTGGAACATAGTTCTTCAGTATATGTTTCGTCACTGTTTGGTGGTCTGTAGATGGAACCAATGATAAGAGTTTTGTTTTTATCGAGAGTGACTTTAGCAAACACTTGCTCTGTGTTTGGTCCTGTGTCCAGCTTTTCATAGATAAGGTCGTTCTTCAAACCAAGAAGGACACCGCCGTACCCATCTTTCCTGTCTTTTCTGAGAATGTCATAGTTTGGTGGGAATATTTCAGAAGAGTGAATGTTAGGATTCATCCAAGTTTCAGATCCCATGATGATACTGGGGTCAGCAGACTCTAAGAGATTGCAGATTTCAGCTTTCTTGTTCTTGCAGCTTTGGAAGTTGATGACCAGTGTTCTCAAACTGCGAAATGACGGGGTTGATTTTTTCTTGTGTGAAGTTTTAGGAGAAGAACTGGAGATAGGGGGGCCAGGACTTGAAGAGCATGTAGTGGTTGATGAGTCAAGTGCATTGAAAGAGTTGCTAGTTGTATTAGTAATAAATGATTCAAATAAACTTGTAGAGAAATTCGGCATGCCACAGTTATCACAGTGCCATGAAATATTACTGTGGTTGCATAAGGTGTTATAGATAATTGAGTTCATGTGCATACACTGGGCATGGTACCACTGTTGACAGTCGTCGCAGGCTACGCCCTTTTGTTTCCATGTGACAGCCTTATTGCAAATCTGGCAGGGGTACTTCGGTTGACGGGGTCCTGGGTTGAGCTCAACATCAGACGAAGTAGCTATCAGCAGCAATGATATGTAGAGAAGGGTATGCATTTTCCCTCTGCGTATGCATGGATATAGTGACAGCGAGCTAAGGTGTCTGGTTACAATAAAGTATTGCACATCCTTTGTTTGGTAATTTATATATTTGAAAAAGTTTGTTGATCGTAATGATCTGGGCTGGTATACATCTGGGGAGGAGAAGTTGATGCATGAGGAAACAATAGCTAATAAGGTAAGTAGATAACAGGTGCCGTGTGCGAAATCCATTTCTACAGTTTTGTTTACATTCTCATCCGTCGCCGCCACCGGAAGTCACCGGTAGATCGTTGAAAAAGTGTCAGGAGTGGTCTTTCGGACGAAGTAGGCAATCAGGTTTGGTTCAGGTTGAAGGATTAGGATATTCTTACCATACACACCAAGAAAGTTCAGCTAAATTACTAAATGAATGATGAAAACAATTAATTTTATATTAATTTATATATATTTCTTTAGTGAACGTATTATACATATACACAGGGTTCTAATCCAGGAGGATGTCAAATTTTGCAGGCCAGGGCTTTGGCTTGCTGGGCTATAGACTAGATGTGTATAGCAGTGTTGCATCTAGAATTTCAAAATTATGGGGGATTGTCCCCCACTCAACTGAAAAATGTGGGGGATTTGAAAAAAATGTGGGGAACATACATTTACCTTACAATATGACGTACCGAAAAGAATTCATTTATTTTACGTTCATGCATTTTTGACAGCTATCGTCCGCTTAAAAACGGAAGTAGAAAGAATAAAATATTGATTATACTCAACATCACTAATTCCGCGTCATCATTTATCTCACGGTAATGGCATATTTTCATGTGACCAGTGTTATTATTGGTCAGAATTGACATGTTTTATTCAAACACCTTAACAACAAAGGTTTTGTGCAAAATAATTTAAATCTATAGAATTTTACGTAAAACTGAACAACATTTTACAAACTTCTGCAAAAAACAACAATAGTCCATTAAAATTGTGCATACGTCTGAAACAATCATCATTTTTTATATGTTCTTGTTTGTTGAAAAAATAAATTTTGAGTTACAATGTAAAAATACTTTTAATATTTAAAATTATGCAAAACAACTTGAAGAAATTTTAACTGAAACATGAAAAAACTGAAATAAAACACCATTACCGCGAGGTAAATGATGACATACTGTTTTCAAAATGGCCGACACACTGTTTACATCTGACAAATTAAAACTAATTTTGATTGAATATATTGTTGTTTCCTTGTGTCATATAGCAGAAAAATGACTAAATGATACAGTTTATGACAGTTTTTGTAGTGTAAGTTTATTGTTTGTGTTCTTTACTGTTTTAAAGTGTTAAGTACCGTGAACTAAGAGGAGCACAGTATAATACTACAAAATACTAGCGAGATGACCCAGTTGGCTGCTACACGAGACGTAGTACATATTTTAGTCATAACCACGAGTGAAAACAAACATGGCAGAAGCGTTCAAGATACAATGAAGATATATTGAATTAAGTTGAAAAGATCGTCAGATGCAGGACTTTGCGCGCATTGACTTCATTAAAATGCGCGATCTGCATAAAAAATGCGCAAATCGCGCGGCCTAGATGCAACACTGGTATAGTTATTAAGAAAACAATTCAAAAATATGTATATTTCATTACCTATCAGTGAAATTTTTAGTGTCATTTCAAGTTGGGCACCATCATTTTAAATGTAAATCAATAATCTACAGGGTTATCCAACAACAGAACAATTGCAACCTTTCGGCTTAAGAATAGCAGTCGATGTGTTCCAAGTGAAAACAAAACGTCAAAACCCGTGCATAAAATACCAAATGACACCATTAAAAAGAAAAAATAGAAAATGAAGGAAAGTTTTTTTAATTGACTTTCCCGTTCAAAGGCTAGCCGTACGTACCTCAGTCAAATATTTTGGACATGCCAAAGCTAGATTCTGAGATATTTTTGTTCTGGGTCTGAATCTCACGTCTGGAGGGGAGATATTTCCCTTACATATGATTGCACATAATCTCAATGCACAGTACAATTGGTTGGACTATTTGGGCCCATACTAAGCGCAAGCCAAAAGTTTTAGCTGTTTGGGAGTCTGATCTTCAGATTTATTGCATTTTTTTTATGTGTATTTTCTATAACATGAACCTTTATTTTCAGTTTCGCTGACGCAGACCAGGAAAAAAGGATTGGAGCTGAAACAAAAGCTTATTGAGGATGTAAGTTATGTTGAAAGTTATGAATATTATTCTTGTGATCATAATTGTTTCTTACGTTTTATAGATCTCAATATATTCTAGGGCTGTTGGGGGGAGGGAATGCAGGGCAGGGTAACTAACAATTAACTGATGTGTATAGACAATGTTTTACATAAAAGGTAAACAACAGTTACCCACATGCCTATGGACACAATCTGATAGAGTTTAAATGCTGTAAACAAGTAATTTCAAGGGAGTTTATAAGATTTGTTTCATGAGTTAAGATGAAGTGGTTTTTATCATAAATTGTATTGTTTTACTGGTGTTTTCAGATCCGAGAATGTGTGGACAGATATGCTAGAATATTCCTGTTTTCAGTACATAACATGAGAAACACACATTTGAAAGACATTCGACAGGAGTGGAAACATAGCAGGTAACATATCTCAGAGACATAGATGGGAACTGTAAATATTTTTACCTGTAGCCATAGACAAATGAATAAGCTTTCAGAAAATGTATTATTTTACTGATTTTGATATCTGGTTAATAAGTTTAACTTGATTCAAGTTTTAAGTTTAGCAGGCACACGTGATATTTTAACTGGCTAGGAAGTTGCCTATCCCTGTTATCTATGTCTCTGCATATCTTGAAATGATGAATGATGACATGTGCATCAATAAATAATGACTAGGTTAAATCACTGTTCATAAATCAGGAACAAACAGTAGGATTTGAAGCTTTACATATTCTTTATTGACAATTGACTGAAAAATGCAATATCAAGCTTAATGGTTTTGAAAGTTATAAAATGTACTGTGCTTGTGACATAGTGTTGTACTGTTAATGTTCTTCTAGCATACTATTAGGCTGTTTCTTTTGTTCGGCTCTTTTCTGATGTCACTGATGCACAATTGTCTGGGGCACATGTTTTAATTATCAATGAACAAATTATCACATTTTCATTTGTTTATCCATTTTTGTTAGCTTGTCTGTTTCAGAGAAAAAGTTTGATTTATTAACACTGTGATGTCCACGTCCCATTGTTATTGTTATGATGCCCATTTTTAACTTAGAATTTTTGTCAACACCTCATGCTGTTGAGTAGTAACATTGAGAACTGGCTTGCTTTGATTGTTATATTTTCATTAATTTTTTTTTCAGGTTTTACTTTGGTAAGAACAAAGTTATGTCCCTTGCATTAGGTAGAACACACACAGATGAGTACAGAGATAATCTACATGAAATAAGCTCACATTTAAAAGGACAGACTGGCTTGCTGTTTACAAATAAAACAAAAGATGAAGTTATAGAGTAAGTTTTTTAATATTGTTTGTTAACATTGGCTTAATTCATATAAACATTGGTTTAATTTGTTAACATTGGTTTAATTTATTAACATTGGTTTGATTTGTTAACACTGTTTTAATTAATTAACTTTCAATTGGTTTAATTGGTAAACTTTGTATTTAGATGTGTTTATACACAAATACTCTATATACATCGTAGATTATACAGTATACATTTTTTATACTACATAATTTATTATACCAAGTTTCAAATTTTTTGTAGTAAAAAAAATCTTAAATTCCTTGGATATCAGTCATAAGTTTGGTAACATACAATGCTAAAATTTTTATTGTAAGATGATGATTAGTTTTTATTAACTTTTACAGAGAAATTGACTCGTTCTAGTCTTCCGTGACACCAATTAAAGTTATTAAACAAAGGTTTTTGTCTCATACTTTAAGATTTTGGGCAAATAAATTTATAAAAAAGGCGTATTTTCATTTTCAATTACTTGTGGCAAAGTGGATAAGGCCGTTGACTTCAAACGACTTGCCCCTCACTGCTGTAGATTCAAAACCCATCAGGGACTTTGGATTCTTTCTTGTGATGAAGCTACCCATCTAGCTTAGGGAACATCAGTGGTTCTACAGTACTCAGGTCTTCCTCCACCAGTAAAGCTTTAAAGTACCCAACAAAAAAAAAAAAAAAGAAACTAAAATATTGCTAAGCTGTTTCTATAAATAAAACAGTAGAGACATGGTAGGGCTGGGGCGAGTATCCGAGTACTCAGATAATCACGAATCAAAGTGAAAAATCGAGTTTGAATATTCGTAAGCCCAGAGATCGTGGATCGCGATCTAATTTTTTTATATACATTCACTGTTTCTCACACTCTTCAAATCTAGAAAAATATGATTTGAGTATAAATTATATGAAGTTTACCTAAATACAATTTGCCGGTTAAAGACCATGTACCATGATGCTGAGCTAGCCTAGGTAGTAATTGGTTTCAAAAACAAAACAAAAAATACCCAACCAAAGAATAAATACATAAACAAAGTTTATATTTTATATTTTAAATGTATAGTGTTGTTGCTGTTTTCTTAAATTAACATGTTTTTATAACTTTTGTACATGTTTTTATGGGTGTCTTGATAACAAAAGATTTGTGGTTCGATTTGTGAATCGTAAGTGCTGAATCTTGGTTCGGATCGGATCGTCACTTATCCGACGATCCACACCCCTAAGACATGGTCTATGTGATCACTCAGTATCATAGTGTTGGCCTGGGACATAATATAAGGGGACTAGAAACTTCTGGAAAAATAAAGCATGCCAATTTTGCAGCTCCATAAAAATGGTATCGCACGGCCGTGCATTATACAAACATAATGTAAAGATGTGCTAAATGTTACACTATAGGCACATCAATGAAAAATGTTTCTTTTGCACTATTAACAGTCTTTATTTTAGGTATGTGATAATAGAAGGCAGTGGCCCGCAAAATATGATTTTATTCAACTCGTTCAATAAATTCAGTATTGAACCCTATACACTCATTTAATATCCTCTATTTATGAGCATCAATTTGACAGGGCATTGATCAACAAGTGTAATCATATACTAATGCAGTTTATATGAAAATTTACATTGATTTACTCTTAATGAAAGGACTGTTAAAATCTATTACCAGTTAGCTGATGTTTCTCTTCATATTCGCCATTTACTTTATTTTCAAAAGGCATGACAAAATAGTCGTTTTTGTGTCTAAATAAAATAAATAGTCTCCAGTTGCCTGTTTCATTATATTATGTCTAAGCCTAGCGCAACAGAGTTGTAAGGTGAACATACTTGTTTGAGGGTATCTGTCCTTCCATCTGTACAAACAATCTTGTTTGTGCTTCTTCAAAACAGATCAACCAATTTTAATTAAACTTCACAGGAATGATCGACATGAGGTCTAGTACTTGAACATGTAAGGAATTTGAATAACACTCAAATGATCTTTACCATTGAATCTTGCTAGAATGAGCTATAACTTCCTTATTTATGAATATATAATATTCATACTTGGACTTAATAAACTCTTAAAATATTTAAGACAAAGCTAACTTATCAGTTTAATATTTCAGATATTTTAAGAATTTTCGAGCAAGTGATTTTGCACGAGCTGGAACAGTTGCGTGTCAGACAGTTATATTAGAGGAAGGACCTTTACCAGAATTCTCACACTCTATGGAGCCTCAGTTACGACAACTTGGTCTGCCGACTTCGTTAAAAAAGGGGGTGATAACTCTTAACAAAGAATTCAAAGTTTGTGACTTGGATCAGACCCTCTCACCTGAACAAGCAAGAATTTTGGTAAGTAGATATAGTCAGTGTATGAAGTCAATGTTTTTATGCCCCAGTCCATTTGGCTGTCTGTGGGCATGTGAGTGCATGCGCTCAAAAAACTTGTGCGGCCCATAACTTTGTCATATATCAAGAGATTTTGAAATAAAATACTTGGCACAGATGTGGAGCACGATAAGATCCCTTGCTCCAAGGTCAAGATCTCACAGGTCAAAGGTCAGCAGTTGTAAATCTTGTCAGCAAATAATTTTGTCATGCATCAATGAATTTTAAATATCTTGGTATGTATGTCAATCATGATAAGATGGTATGTCATGCCCAAGTCCTTAACCTGTAGCCCCAAGGTCAACATCAAGAAGTCAAAGGTTGACAGTAAGAAGGTCTTGTCCAGCCCATAAATCTGTCATGCATCAAGGGATTTTGAAATAACTGGGCACAAATGTAAAGCATAAGAGAGTGTGTCATGTGCAAGACCTAGACCCCTAGCTTCAGGGTCAAGGTCAAAGAAGTCAAAGGTCAGCAGTTAGCAAATATTGTTTGACCCATAACTCTGCATCAAGAGATTTTTGGAACAATTTGACACATATTTTGAGCATGAGATGGTGCATCATGCAAAAGACCAAGACTCCAAGGACAAGGTCACACTTACAGGTCAAAGGTCAACTGTTAGGAAGTCTTGTCTGGCCAACAACTCTGTCATCCATCAAGAGATCTTCAAGTCAGATGGCTTTTAGGGGTCTCTATAGCTAAAAATAGAAATACCGTTAAATGTCTATTTATAGAGAACTAATTGATGGATGATCACCAAACTTTGTTTGCAGTATTTTTGGGTAGTCTTTTATCAAGTTTGCTCATATGAATTTGATAAGCCCCTTTTAGGGGCCGCTTAAGCTAAAAATAGAAAAACCTTTAAATGTCTATTTCTACAGAACTAATGGATGGATGATCACCAAACTTTGTCTGAAGCATTGTTGGGTAGTCTTTTATCAAGTTTGCTCATATTATTTTGAATTGGCCCCTTTATGAGGCCGCTTAAGCTAAAAATAGAAATACCTTTAAATGTCTATTTCTACAGAACTAATGGATGGATGATCACCAAACTTTGTCTGAAGCATTGTTGGGTAGTCTTTTATCAAAGTTGCTCATATTAATTTAATTGGCCCCTTTAAGGAGCGGCTAAAGCTAAAAATAGAAAAACCTTTAAACATCTTCTACTTCAGAACCAATTGATGGATGATCACCAAACTTTGTCTGTAGCATTGTTGGGTACTCTTTTATCAAGTTTGGTTATAATATTTATTTGATTAGCCCCTTTTAGGGGCCACTAAAGCTAGAAATAGAAAAAACCTTCGGACATCATTTCCTACTGAAATAATTGAAAAATAGAAAAAACCTTCGAACATCATTTCCTACTGAAATAATTGAAAGATGATCACCAAACTTTGTAGCATTCTTAGGTAGTCTTTTATCAAGTTTGCTCATATTAATTTGATTAGCCCTATTTAATCTAAAGCTTTAATACCCCAGGTCATGGCATTTCTTCAAAGTATTGTTTAAACATATTCTATGCTCAAATTTAATATTAGAATATATTGACATTCCAACACTGAAAAGCAGTTGTTTCTGGTGAGCGACTCAGGGCCATTATGGCCCTCTTGTTTATTTTTGTCTGGGCCATTTCTCTTAATGTATAAAAGCTATGGACTTGAAACTTCATAGGATGATAGATCTCATTAAGAAGAAGTGCAGTGCACAAGAACCGGTACTCTGCATTTCTTATTTTTTGAGGTATTGCCCTTTGTTACTTTTCATACTTTATTTTTGTCCAAAGTATAAAAGCTATGGACTTGAAACTTCATATGATGATAGATCTCATTAAGAAGAAGGGCAGTGCTTAAGAACCGGTACTCTGCATTTCTTATTTTTTGAGTTATTGCCCTTTGTTAATTTTCATACTTTATTTTTGTTCAGGCCATTTCTCCTCAAGTATAAAAGCTATGGACATGAAACTTCATAGGGTGATAGATCTCATTAAGAAGAACTGCAGTGCACAATAACCAGAACTCTGCATTTCTCATTTTTAGCTCGACTATATGAAGTATATGGAGAGCTGTCCTACTCGCCCCGGCGTCGGCGTCCTCGTCCAGATTTCAGAAAGTTTTGGTGCAGTAAAATATTTTTCACTATAACTTTGTCATTTCTTAAAGTATCAGTTTCAAACTTCAAATATATGTTCCTTATTATCAACCACATCTTATGTGGCAAGGTTCATAACTCTAGCACCAATATTTTCAGATTTATCTCCCCTTGAACTTAGAATTTTCCTCAAAAAATACTACTTTTTACTGTTACTTCTTTATTTCTTAAGGGATCAACTTCATACTTCAAATATATGTACCTTATCATCATCCCCATCTTATGTGACAAGGTTCATAACTCTAGCACCAATATTTTCAGATTTATCTCCCCTTGAACTTAGAATTTTCCTCAAAAAATACTACTTTTTACTGTTACTTCTTTATTTCTTAAGGGATCAACCTCATACTTCAAATATATGTACCTTATCATCATCCCCATCTTATGTGACAAGGTTCATAACTCTAGCACCAATATTTTCAGATTTATCTCCCCTTGAACTTAGAATTTTCCTCAAAAAATACTACTTTTTACTGTTACTTCTTTATTTCTTAAGGGATCAACCTCATACTTCAAATATATGTACCTTATCATCATCCCCATCTTATGTGACAAGGTTCATAACTCTAGCACCAATATTTTCAGATTTCTCTCCCCTTGAATATAGAATTTTCCTTAAAAATACTATTTTTTACTGTTACTTCTTTATTTCTAAAGGGATCAACTTTATACTTCAAATATATGTAACTTATCATCATCCACATCTTATGTGGCAAGGTTCATAACTCTAGCACTAATATTGCAAGAATGATCTCCCCATAAACTTAGATTTTTTTACTAGAAAATTGTTATTTTTTATTATAACTTTTTTAGTTTTAAAGGTATCTACCTCAAACTTCAAATACTTATTCCTTATCATCAATTACATTTTATGTCACAATGTTTGTAACTCTTGAAGCAATATTTACAGATTTATCTTTCTTTGAACTTAGGATTTTCTTTAAGAAATATTATAACTTCTTTACTTTTTAAGGTATCTACTTCAAACTTCAAATATATATTTCTTATCATTACACACATGTTGTGTGAATGGTTCATTACTCTAGCATGACTTTTTCTAGAATTATTCCCCTTGATCTTGGAATTTATGTTAACAAATGATATTTTTTTACAATAACTTAATACATAATTATACATAATTGGTTTTTCTTTCATAGTTTTGTCCTCCTTACTGCGTCCAGTATTTTATTAGTCGAGCTTGGCTGTCTCCTGTGACAGCTCTTGTTGAGGTATTGCCCTTTGTTACTTTTCATACTTTATTTTTGTCCAAAGTATAAAAGCTATGGACTTGAAACTTCATATGATGATAGATCTCATTAAGAAGAATGGCAGTGCTTAAGAACCGGTACTCTGCATTTCTTAATTTTTGAGTTATTGCCCTTTGTTTTATTTCATTCTTTATTTTTGTCCAGGCCATTTCTCCTAAAGTATAAAAGCTATGGTCTTTAAACTTTAAAGGATGATAGATCTCATTAAGAATAAGTGCAGTGTACAAGAACCGGTACTTGCACTTCTTATTTTTGAGTTATTACCCTTTATTAATTTTGGTCCTTTATTTTGTCCAAATTATAAAAAACTATGGACTTGAAACTTCATAGGATGATAGATCTTATTGATAAGAAGTGCAGTGCACAGAAAATGCTGCTCTGCACTTCTTATTTTTTGAGTTATTGCCCTTTGTTAATTTTCATATTTCATTTTTGTCCTGAACTGTATTGTTCGCAAGGCGACACATCCGACTCGCGGAGTTCTATGATTCAACGAAGATCATATTTATTAGTCACAGATTTTTCCTTGACAATTTTATACCATTGTGTTATTTCACTTGCTTTTAAAATGTTTTATACGGCTTTAAAATTTTAGTGGTTTCTGTACTGTTCAAATCTTATCATTTATTTGCACGACTACTCTATGTTCCGGCTTTTGTGCCCTCTCTTGCTTTTTGTTGGGTACCCTACTGAGTGCCTTTGCGGTCGTCCAGTGTGGGGACTGCATTCTCTGAATGTTACTTAGCATTGTTGATCCTTGTTGTATTTTCTTGTTGCATATCCATAATAAACGTGCGTAGTTCTTTTAATTGCACGTTTCTCAGTCCATTAATGAAAAAGCCAGGGGTGTAGTAAACTGGAAATATGATTTTTTGCCAATTGCCCACGGACAACAAATGGAGCAGAAATTATTACTCGTCCATGTTAAAGAAGTCAACATTTAACATGCAGATTTCTTTTTTTTTCCCAGGGAAGAACCCGATCCAGTTTTAATGGCGAGTAATATTAATTATTACATTAGTACACATATAAATACTTTTTTAAATCAAGGTCCGCCTAGTCTCGAGTGACGGTCCGCCCTGTCCCAAAATATGGTCCGCCTAGTCTCGAGTCACGGTCCGCCCTGGTATGGTCCGCCCTGTCTCACGGTCCGCCCTGTCCTGCAGGCATTACAAAGCATCGAACGATTAACAGTGGCGTCATTTGGTTTACTGCACAGGCACGAGTATCGGACCTGGGAAGATGTACAATCATTTGTTTTTATGCTGTGCATATATCGTGTAATAATGCACTTGATTGTTTTAAGGAATAGTGTGAAGCTTTTTAGAATTATAAACAAAGAACTTTGAAGTTACAACAACTTATTTTACGTTCAATATGAAAATATTCAATATGCAAAACCGGTTCGATCCTGGGTAACACCCTTGATATTTTTCAGAGACTCTTTCAGTGTTTCCCACCTAACTAGAGGTGTACTGGTAAGAAATCCTGGTAATCCTCGCAGGTATCAGTGCTATACACTGAGCATGTAGAAGAACCAAGGGGTATATTCTAGTACCAGTATTCTGGTACTGGTTCCCGGATTCCCTTGTATCTCATAGCTTTTTCTGAAGTGACTATTCTACAGCCATGTCTACGTCCCCGCGAGATAATACGGTTTCATAAATCAATGATTTTCTTTGACAATAAAATTAATTGTTACTTAATATTGAACTATTTTTCTAAGGGAATTTCTTCATATTAAAACATTCTATTTACGTATTTATATTTTCAGAAATTATTTGGTCATCAAATGGCAGAATTTCATGTTACAGTAGAAAGCATGTGGTCAAATGATGGAACATATAAGCCAATAGAAGGAGGAGTTTCAGAAACTATAACACCCACAAAAGTTAAAGGTTTGTTGTTTGCTATATTCTGTGAGGCTACTCATTTTAACTTACCAAAAAGAGAATCGTTTTCAGAATGATTAGTTTGCCTTTAATCTATAATCTCTATAATGTCCATCATCCTTTTGAAAAAAAAGGGGTATATAAATATAGGCTCTGTCCCTCTGGCTGTCTGTCCGTCCCTTTGCCTTCTGTCACACTTTCCTGTACAGTCCTTAACTATGCTATTTATCAAAGTAATTTGAAATATCTTAGCACAAATGTTTGTTATAATAAGATGCATGTCATACGAAACACCCGGACCCATACCTCCTAGGTCAAGTTCATACTTGGTGATTTAAGGTCAACATTGTCTATTTGAGGGTATATTTCGTGTTTGGTCCCATGAAGTGATGTTAAAATACATGCCACAAATGTTCACAAAAATAAGTTGATGTGTCATGCTCAACAATCAGTCTTCTACCTCAAAGGTCAAGGTCACACTTGGAGGTCAAAGATTAACACAGTCTGTTATAGGGTATATTTTGTGTCCGGTCCATAACTTTTTCATAGATCAAGAGTTTTTACATTTCTTGGCACAAATGTTCACAATAATGGAACCATGTGTCATGCACAACAGCCAGGCCCTTCTCCAAGGTCAATGCCACACTTTGGTGCCAAAATAAATATAGTCTTTTATAGTGTATATTTTTTGTGTCCAGTCCATATTTATTTTTATTGTTCAAGGGATTTTGAAATTACTTGGCACAAATGTTCACAATAATGGGAACATGTGTCATTGCGCAACACCCAGACCCCTAACTTTAATGTCAAGGTCACACTTGGGTGCCAAAGTTTAACATAGTCTGTTATAGGTTATATTTTGTTATAGGTTATAACTTTTTCATCAATCAAGCGATTTTGAAATAACTTGGACAACACGTCATGTACCACACTCTGACCCCTACCTCAAGGGTCAAGGTCACACTTGGAGGTCAAAGCCTAAAATAGTCTGTTAGAGGGTATGATGCCAAGTCAGGCCATGCAAATAAAATGTCATGGTGAATTCCCCGCATACCTTGATTAATGACTGGACACGAAATATATACCCTGTAACAGACCATATCCTGTATTGATTTTGTATTTGTCACATTTTGTGGCAACAACTATACAAATGTATTTCTGTTACAAAAAAGTTATTTCATTATATTTCTTTAATGAATTTATTGTTACTTGCATGACCAGATCTAGCATGGATCGAAATTTTGAAAGTCCAGATCCATACCTCAATCTTTTGAAATACCACAATTTTGTGTTTTTCATGTAAAACTTCCCTTAGGCTGGCTGTTACCAATTCTTGTTATGATAGAAATACAAACTGAAGTGAGAAAATTGTTTGTATTGTGATAATCAAGAATATGTGTTGTTACATTCATAGGCTGATTTTTAAAGAAGAAACATTCCTTCTGTTTTGTTCAGATTTTTTATTATGCATTTTACAAGTTTTTATAAGTTGATATTAGAATTCTTTAAAATTTCATTAGTGTTTTTTTCTGGTCAATTATATCACTCCTGTGTCATACGCGCCGCAGATAAGCACTCTTCAATATGTACTTCTAGCTGGTCCATTCAACATACCTTGTTTTATGTAGAACACCATATTCATAACTCATCAATTAAAGTTATTAGCTGTTTGTTGTTATACAAATAATCAAAATGGGAAAAATTGCAAGTACATGTAGTGCTGTATACAGTAAATCTGTGTTCACGGTATAGACTTAACAGGTGTGTGATTATGAAGCATTGCTTTTGTCATGTAGTGGATATGAGCCGCGTCATGACAAAACCAACATAGTGCATTTGCGACCAGCATTGATCCAGACCAGCCTGCGCAGTCTGATCAGGATCCATGCTGTTCGCTATCAGTTCTCTACTTGTAATAGAGTTGGTAAGTGAACAGCATGGATCCTGATCAGACTGCGCGGATGCGCAGGCTGGTCTGGATCCATGCTGGTGGCAAACCCATTATGTTGGTTTTGTCGTGACGCGGCTCATATTTATTTTATCATGAATATCATTTAATGTATCATTTTGTTCTCATAGATCTTGTGTAATTGTCTGTTATTAATGTATTATATTTCTTTACAGTCTGATATACAAGCCACTATCCTATATAATTATCATTTGCATTTCATCTTAACAACTAATTACTTATATTTCATTTACGCATAACTTGCATGCCAAGCCTCAGTTTTTACATACTTTCTGGACAAACAATCTCATGCATGCGCACTTTGATAAATATAATATTCCCTCGGTTTACACTAGAAATTGTTACTCTGTTTATTTAAATTATTAAGGCGTTTGTATATGTCCTTTACAGGCATGACCAGCCATTCTTACATTGAATGACTTTACAATACTTACGTTTTTGTTTTTGTCCATCTTTTAAATATTTCAGTTTGACCAAAAACCATTCTTACATAGAAGGAACATACAATATTTATGATTCTTTTTACTTTTAAATATTTCAGTTCGACCGAAAAAGAGAAAACAAGAAGAGGAAGAGAGTGATGATGAAATGAGTGATGATAACAATGATGATGATAATGATGATGAATAAATTTATTTTATTTTACCTGGATTTTCTTATTGTCACCCATACCCATATTTGTCTTTCTTAATAGACACTTTTATTGATTGAATTCTTTATGGAACCAGTGAATGGCCTTTTTAGCTCACCAGAGCCAAAGGCTCAGGGTGAGCTATTAGTATCAAAGGGTGATACTCGGGTGTCCGTCGTCATGCGTCAACAATCGTCTCTGAAACTAGTGGGCATTTCAATTGGCCCCTTTTAGGGGTCAACAGAGCTAAAAATAGAAAAACCTTCAAACATCTTCTACTACAGAACTAATTGATGGATGATCACCAAACTTTGTCTGTAGCATTCTTGGGTAGTCTTTTATCAAGTTTGCTCATATTAATTTGATTGGCCCCTTTTAGGGGTCTCTAGGGCTAAAAATAGAAAAAAAACATTTACACATCTTCTTCTACAGAACTAATGGATGGATGATCACAAAACTTTGTCTGTATCATTCTTGGGTAGTCTTTAATCAAGTTTGCTCATATTAATTTGATTGGCCCCTTTTATGGGCCGCTAAAGCTAAAAATAGAAATACCCTTAAACATCTATATCTAGTGAACTAATTGATGGATGATCACAAAACTTTGTCTGTATCATTCTTGGGTAGTCTTTATCAAGTTTGCTCAAATTAATTTGATTGGCCCCTTTTAGGGGCTGCTTAAGCTAAACATAGAAAAACCTTTAAACATCTATATCTAGAGAACTAATTGATGAATGATCACCAAACTTTGTATCATTCTTGGGAAGTCTTTTATCAAGTTTGCTCATATTAATTTGATTGGCCTCTTTTAGGGGTCCCTAGGGCTAAACATAGAAAAACCTTTAAACATGTTCTACAGAACTTATTGATGAAGGATCACCAAATTTTGTCTGTAGCATTCTTGGGTAGTCTTTTATCAAGTTTACTCAGATTAATTTGATTGGTGCCGTTTAAGCTAAAGCTTAAATACTTCATGTCATGGCATTTTTTCAAATTATTTTTTAAACATATTCTATGCTCAAATTAAATATCAGAACATATTGACAATGAAAAGCAGTTGTTTCTGGTGAGTGACTCAGGGCCATCATGGCCCTCTTGTTTTAACCAGTATCAGTATAGAGCCAGGTCGACCTGCTCATCAATGCACTCTGACCAGACTCAAGTCTGTTATTAGCTTGATTTTTTATGCACATAGTAACCAAACCATTATTCTGTTTGTCTATATGAGGTTGAGCTAAAGTTGCAAATTAGATATATCTTAATTTCTGCCTGTACCAATCAATAAATTGTGGCTCTTATTTCCCTTTTTAGTACTTTTAAAAAATGTATTATTAAGCTTATTTGACATTATTGTTTATCGCTAAAGTTTCATCTGCACAAATATCTTTGCCTAATACATGATCATAACTCATCATAGGGTTCTGCCCAATCCCAAAATGTATTGTATAGATATTATTCATCATGCAAGTGACATAATTGTGGCAAAGTATGTTTAACCTATTCAGATATGTTGGATATATCTCGAGTTTTACCTAGCAATTTTATTTATTGGCCAGTATCTTCAATATTTTGCTAGGTCCTAAACTTCTGATAAAGATTTGGATCACTGGATAAAAGGTCAAAGGCTTTTGGGTAAAGGTCTCCAATGCTAAAAATATAATTTTTTTATACTGATGCTCTAACATCCTTTATTTATTGACCATAATCTTTTGTTTTGATGTGTTCATTCTTTGATTAATCTTCCGACCTTGGATGCAATAAGAGGTTACTCAGGTTCAAGGTCACCATATTCAATAATTTGACAGCAACGGTCATATCATTTACTAGTACAAGTCAAGGTCATAAAATGTCTGGGTTTTTTTAAGTGTTTTTTCTTTTGTCCAAGTATAAATCAATAAGTAAATAACGAAGTTATAGCTATTTGTAACACAATTCAGTAATTTTACCTGTAGGGTCAAGATCAAATTAAGGTCAAGGTCAATATATATACATGTACATATTGGTAAAGTAACTAGTCTTGTCAAGCATTTAAATAGGTAGACGATAAAGACATGGACAATAACAAGTGAACATCAGTAGATGATAAATTATACTTTAATCATAGAAAAAAATTGCAGTTTTCTTACAATGCAATGTTTCTATTGAAATACAAAGTATGAACAATACAGAATAACAGAATATTGAGAGAATAGCCCAATGAATATAAGTATTGTAGTTTAAAATATGAACATACGATAATGGACACATATTTACCACTTTTTAGAGTGTAATTTTTTTGCTGTGTTACAAGACTTGTGTGAACTTCAGAGAACATGATAAAGATACTATAAGATGAAAGTTCACAATTCAAAGTTATCATAGACAAGTGTTCCTTGTATACATGTATATATTAACAGGTTTGAAGGAGTGGCAAAGTAAAGATACTGCAGATTATAACACTACAAATGGAACCTGACATATAAAGAAACCATGTCTTACAGATAAGCATATACAATACAAAAGTTTTACTATAATTGTCAGAATATCCTTTAAGCTATTCTCTCAAAATGATAAGTTTCACCAGTTTTGTCTATATAACATATTACCAGTAATTAATGTAAATACACAATCTCCAATTTTCTATAAAGTATACAGTAGACCACTAACAGAAATTTGACATAAACGATATCTGAAAAGATTTTCTTGGATTCAAACACAGTCCTCCCTGTCTTTAAAAGCCACCTGTGAAACCAATTTATACCACTGTTGAATAATTGCTTTCAGATATCGAGATAAAAACTTATCTAAAATATAATAACATGTCCTCACAAATTTTTGTTTTGTTCTTTATTAAAATAAAAATAGGGTTTATAGGTTGTTTTTTTTTATCGCTACAATAATGTTTAATCAAATGAACTGCAATGATGGGTCATTTTAACATTAAGCAATATTCTCCCCCAGTGTGGACTTTCAAAGACAGATTTTACTTTGTATATAAACAAAACATTCAGCACATATTTATTTTAAAATTTGACCAAGTTCATAGAACTTTTGTTTATAGAAGAGTTCAGGTTTTTAATATCTATTTCTCAACTCCTGTAAGAAGTATACATAGTTTACTGATAGGGAGTTGAAAGAGATAAACACTGTGAGAGATACTGTCTATGGTTGTTGTTACAACCTTCAGCCAACTACTCTGGTACTTTACATGAACATCAATGTCTGTACAAGATCATTGAATTAAATTACTCAACTATGTTATATATACATGTACTTTAATCAGCAAATATACATGTACATTTTAGTGATAACGTATAAACACTAAGAGGACCACAGAATTCAGCAAGACAACAGCCTAGCTATTCTAAAGTTTTCTGGCGGGAAATAAAACCCTTTAAAAAAAAATGCATCTAAATTTTTAAACCTCGACCTCCCTAAAATTTCCCTTAAATAAAACATTTCTCATTTCCATTTTAAACCCTATCCTTTTTATCCTGCTGGGGATATATGAATAAAAAATTTTAATATTGGTCAGCTAAGTGTAAAGGCTGGTCAGACTACACTGAAGTGCTGGCTGACCTAGCTTTATACTGCTGGTAAAGGCTTATCTTTTAAGCTTCCTGCTGAGTAAGGGTTAAACTCCCAACAAAGTCTCAATAAAGTACCACTAAATAACTTGCAATTTAGGTAATTCTGTGACCATCTCAATAAAATTTTCACAATAAAGTTAATTCTATAGTAAACAGACTATATCTCAATTCCTGGCATCTGATTGGCTTGTATTTCAAATATGAATTTAAAATAAACCAATGACACTGCAGCATTTTGAAAAATAGTCTTTAAGCTCAGTACAATACTCCTTAACGTCTGTACATCAGTTGAATGAGATTTTTTCTCCATTTTACTTCTAATGAAAACCAATATCCAGAAATGACTAGACTAAACTGTTTAACACTAGGAATATCTCTCAACTAAAAACTACAGATTTTAATACTAGAAAGCTAAAACCTGAATTTTCAAATCATTATATCTTTTTTTCCCCCAAGAGTATTTCTTATTAGTTCCCCATATTTATTTATGATTTACTCAATTTAATAAATTTTAGAAATCACAGAAGTTAATGATTTTTGTAGTATAGTTTTTCCTATCGGGTCTGGTAAAAAAAAATTTGGGGGAAACGAAAAAATGCTCATAAAAAATTTTAGTAACACAAAAATCCCCTTAAAGACTTTTATTTGAAACTGATACAGGTTAAATGCAAGAATGAAAAAAAATTGAAAAAAAATGCTACAGTTTTCCCATTAAACCCCTTCAAATGTTTTAACAGCATATGGGAGTGGGAAAACATTTTTCCCTGTGTTTTGGGGTTTTCCCCTTTGCTTTTTTTTCCATTTGAATAAACCCTGAAAAAAACAAAAATGTTTTAAAAAATTTGACCCGGCTCAGGGACAAAAACCCATGGGTTTTTGGGGCGACCACAGGGGATAAAAACCAGTTTGTCCCTTCCCGGGGCAGTCTGACCCAGGACCCATGCTGTTGCAAAACCCCCTTTAAAAAGTAAAAAAAGGGATGCAACCCAAGCGTGGATCCTGATGGGACTCCCACGAATTGCGCATGCTGGTCGGGCCCCCTGCTGGTCGAAACGACTATAAATGGTTTTGCCCATGATGGGGCCTAAATTTTATTTTTAAAAACCAACTTTTTTTTTTGGGAGTAAACCAAAAATTGTACTGTAACAAGTTTAAACATTTTCCCTTTTAAAGGAAGGAATTTTAAAGTTTGGGGGCCCTTTGAACCCAAAACGCAAAGGGGGCAGATTTAAAAATAAAATTTTAGACATTAAAAAACCCTATTTCCCAAAAAGCTTGAAATAACTGAATTCAAACTGGGGCAACTAACAATTCTGAGTTTAATGTAAATCATACAATTCATTTTTTCCAAATATCTACATGATTTTCTAACACATGAAAACCAGTTTTTAAAGCAGTAGGAAACCTAAATCACAGAAAAAATATGTATAGAAATAAAAATAACAGCCATTCATTATATCATTATCAACAGTTCAAAAACACTGAACTCTGAGGAAGAGAAGAAAAATAAAACGTCACCATTTCAGTTTTCACTGAAACACTCTTCAAAGGGAGGTAATTGATGATATACTGCCCTGCAGGAAGGGAGATAACTACATTGTAATGAATAATATTTAACACTGCTCTGCAGAGTTGTCTCACATTTTCAAATAAAATAAAACAAAAAGAACAAGATTGCATTTGGAAAAATGTAGGGGCACGGTTTAAAAAAACCCAAAAATATAGTGTAGGAACATTTTTTTTTTTGTTTTATACAATTAAAATTTGGGTCATAATCATAATCCTGCCCTTTTAAATTTTTTATTATCGTTTAATTTTGAAAAATCTATTTTTAATCAAAAAAAAAAGATAAAAGAGGAATAATAATGCATTTGGAAGTCAAAGTGTTTTTTGGGTTTGGTAAAGGTTCTTTTTTCAAAGCCAAAATTTCATGATAATCAAGGAAAAAACACAGTGGAATTTGTAAAAATTGGGTTTTAAGCTGATATAAAGTCCACTTTACATTTTAACTGGGGCACATTTTTTCCAAATTTAATGCTGTAAATAAAACACAAAAAATTTGGGGAAAAATTTACCCAAAATCTAGGTCATGAATAAATGTGTTTATAAAGTTCAATTTTTAAAAACAAAAAATGTGCATGGTAAAAATTTCAATTGTGTATTTTCAAAGGGACAAGAAGTGGGTTCACTTTTTTTGGGTCAAGGCAAAATTTTGCCCCCAAAGGGTAATTCAAAACAATCTTGTAAAAAGGCCCCAAAACCTTTAATTTAAGTAAAATATCTACTGAAGCCCCCTCCCCATTGGAAAAATTTGTTTTTTTTTCTTTTTTTTAAACTATGGGGTAAAAAATGAGAATCATCCCGGCGGGGGCATTTTGACAAAAAGGGGAAAAATTTTAAATAAGTTTTTGGTGGAGGACTATAGTGATTTAAATATGCAAACTAAAGGGCCCCATCCCTTTGTCTTCAGACAAAAATTTTTTATTTTTTTACAAAATTTAAAACATAAGAAAAATTAATCCCCCGGGGAAAGAAAAATTTTGACCCCAAGGGCAAAAATTTTTGAAAAATCTTGTAGGGTTTACTTGGGAAAAGTTCATGCCATATTTAAAACTCTAGTTTTGTCAATTCAGAGAAAAAAATTTTTAATTTTTTTATTTTATAAAAAAGGGAAAATCCTAGGGGCCTCGGGGCAGGGAAAATTTTCAAACTGGGGGCCCAAAAATTTAAAAAAAATTTTAGAAAGAGGCCCAAAGATGATATTTATCCAAATATAAATTTTTTAACCCTGTCTTCAAAAAAAGGGGGTTTTTTTAATTTTTTATCTTTTATGTGAAAAATAAGGGGGGGCAATTTTGCCCCGGGGCTATAATTTGAAAATCTTCCCTAGAGCTTATACAAATGTTTCATGAAAATATTTTTTAATTTTAAGCATTTTAAATTTAAAAGAAGTTTTTTTAAAAAAGTTTTTTACAGAAATTTTTTTAAATACATATAAAAACGGAAAACCAATCCCCCCGGGGCGGGGGCCCGATTTTGCCCCCAGGGCTAAAATTTTGGAAAAATTTCCGGGTAGGGGTCCCAGAAATGCCTTTTTGCAAAATATCAAAAGCTCTAGGTTTTTTTGGGGTTTTTTAAAAAGAAGGTATTTTAATTTTTTAACTATATGTAATTAGTGAAAATCTATGCCCCCGGGGGGGGGGCTTTTTTGGGGCCCGGGGCTAAAATTTTAAACTTTTTGGGTGGGGTTTCCCCCAGACAAGCCTTATGAAAAATTCTAACCTACCCCTTTTTGGGGCTTTAAAGGGGGGGGGGGGTATTTTTAATTTTTTCTATATGTACATACAGGAAAAACCCATCCCCCCCCGGGGGGGGCCCTTTTTTGCCCCCAGGGCTTTTTTTTTGAACAATCGGGGTTAGGGGTTTCCCGGGAAAATTCCCTTTTTGCAAAATATCTAACTTGGGGTTTTTTTGGGTTTTTAAACAAGAAGGTTTTTTTATTTTTTCTAAAAGGTCATATGGAAAACCCATCCCCGGGGGCGGGGGCCCAATTTTGCCCGGGGCCCTAAAATTTTAAAATTTTGGGTTTAAAAGGTTTTCTCCCCAGACATGTTTATGAAAAATATCAAAAGCTCTGGGTTTTTTGGGGGTTTTTACAAAAGTTTTTTTTAAATTTTTTTTAAAATTTCCCTTTTCGGTTGCCATGGAAACCCAAAAATTTTGCAGGGAAATTTAAATTTTTGAAAATTTGGAACCCCTTCCCCCAAAGGATAATCTGCCAAGTTTGGGTTAAAAAATTGGGACTAGGGGTTTTTTCAAAAAGTTTTTTTAAGTTCATATAAAATTTATATAAACAAAACACACAAACAAAAAACCACAAAAAGGTGAATGCTTAAAATGCCCCGAATGCAGAGGGCTCCCGGGGCCCTTTAAAAAAAAATTTTTTAAAAAAAATCAAAAATACTGGAGAATAAAAATTAAATTAAAACATGTTTATACAGGGAAAAAAAAAAAAAGAAAATAAAAAAAGATTTTTTTTTTTTTGCCATGAAATGAAAAAGGTCATATCCATATAAATAATTCCCAAAAAAAATTTAGAAAATAGCTTAGATATTATCACAATTTTTCATTTAATGCATGTTTTTTATACAACTCTATAACTTAAACCCCTTCCTGCTGAAATTTTTAAAAAATGGCTTTTTTCCCTTTAAAAATTTTTGGAAGTGCCCAATTATAATTTTAAAGGGATTAGTTTAAAAATTTAAAATTTTTGAACAGGTGATCGTTAGGCCCAAGTATCGAGCCTGGCGAATGCCATCAAAAAAATCAGGCGGCTTGGTTTAAAATACTTGGGTAAAGGGTTTTTTTTTCCCTTGGTTTTTTCAGCGGGAAAGGGTTAAATCATAAAAGGGGAATATTTTTTAAATGAAGAATCCACTTTCAACAGAAACCCGATTCCATAAAGATAAAATTCAATCAAAAGTAAAAAAAAAGGGAAAAAAGGGAAATTTTTTGGGCCCCTTGGGCCACCCCTTTTTTTAATGGTATATTAGTAAAATTTTAAAAGCTGTTGAAATATTTCTTTTTTTTCTGCAGGGATGACCTTGACTACAATTTAGGTAAAACTACAAAATAAAAACATTTTTTCCCTCCCCCTTTGGGGAGTAAAAATTTAAAATTTTTGATTAAAATAAAAATCCTTTTTTTAATATTTTTGAAATAAGCAGCAGGGGGACTGGGGGGACAAAAACTTTTTCCCTCCCTTTTTTTTAAATACATATCAGAAAAAGGTTTTTTTTTTAAAAGGAGCCTTTTAAATTTTTTCAATAAATTTTGGGGTACTAAATTTAAACCTGCTGAATTTGAATGGTTCCCCCAGTTTAAATTTGGGGGAACATTTCTTAAAAAGTTTTAGAGTTTTCTTTAATCGGGTTTAAATTTGAAAAAAATATGGGGCCCAGGGGGGCCCTGGTTTTTAACGGTGGTTAAAAGGGTAATCTGGGGTTTGTTTTCGCAGGTTATAGATTAAAAAAAAAAAACAGGGGGTTAAAACATAAAATAAATTTTAAATTCAGAAAAATTGTTTTTTTTTTGTTTCCCTTAAAACAGGTAGTTTGGTTTTTCCTTTTATAAAAAAATTAAAATTTAAATTTAAAAATTTGAATATTGTCAAAAAGGTTTTTCTTTTACTTAGGAGACCCAAAATTTTTATTTTATTTTATATTTTTGTACATCCCATAAAAAATTAAAATTGGGGGTCGGGCCAAATTTTGCTGTGATTTGGAAATTAAAAAAGAAAATTTTCATCTTTTTTTTGGCACAAATTTTAAATTTAAACCATTTTTTTAGGGAATTTGTTTGTAAAAACCCGGAAATTTGAATTTTTCTTTTTCCCAAAAAAAATCAAAAAGATGCAGAATTTCTTAAAATAGGGGAAATTTAAATCTACATTTTATTTTTGTAATATTTTTTTGATATTACAGTGAAAAGGGTTTAAATAAATAAATTTTGTGAATTTTTTTTTTTAGGTTAAGATAATTTTGTTATTTAAATTTTCTACAAAGGTTTTATTTTTTTTTTTAAAATATTTATATTTAATTATTTTGTTTTCAAAAAACTTTCATATACGAAAATTAAAACCAATGGGAGTAAAGGGTTTTAAATAAAAATTCAATTTTTGTGGATTAACAGTGGGTGTTTTTTTGATGGGGGAATTCGCCCCTGAGAATGACATGTACAGATTCAACATTTATACACAAACATTTCCGAGATGCATGTAGCAATGATCAACATATTAAAAGTGGTTTGTAATTAAATTATTCCTTTTTTACAGGGATGAAAAGTAAAGAAATGAAGGTAACTTACAATAAAACGCATTATAAAAAAACTTCATTTTGGAGATTCATCTAAAATAAAGCTCATAAATGAATATACTTATAATATTTTTTATTTAAACAACTTTAAAAATTCTCAGACAAGAGTTCTAAACAACCATAATTAACACTGTATTTGTCAGTAAATAATCTTTTTTTAACCAAAATTAATTTTCACTCTATGTCAACCTTTCTCTATAATTTTTTCATATCATCAGCTTATCACTTGATATAAAGTACACTAATTAAAACATCTCTAAAAGGTCAAAAAAAAAAAAAAAAAAATTGCAAGAAAATCAACTCAGGTCATAAATTGTATAACATTAGTATCTACATAAAACTTTTATTTTCAAACAGACCTTTATTTTTCTTTAAACACATTCCAAACAAACAGCCTGACATACACAAAAAAAAAATGATATGTAATTCTCAAAAGTCATCATTTACTAGTAATTCTCAAACTGGTTTCCTAGGTAGTAAAGGCAGAATTATTGAAAAGGTTTTAAGTTTACATTGTAATATATTAATATATAACTGAAAAGAAACAAATCCTATCGACAGCAATTTTGGATTAAGTCGGACACAAGTTGTTGTTTTTCCGTACAAAAAAACCATCACATACGCAACCAAAGTGACAAAACTTCATTATATAATCTGGTCTATATTAACACTCAACCTACTGAATTTCTTAAATAGACTTGCCCAGCTTCTATGTTTTGGAACTGTCCATTATCAATTCTAGGGATATCAGGATGTAACAGTCAATCCACAGTGTAGATCTTGGTCAGACTGCACAGTGGTGTAGACTGACCTGGCAAAGGCTCATCACTTTTTATTCCAGCAGGTGAAGTGTTAAACAGATAACCAGCCTATGAAATTTTGTTTCCCGTTTTAGACTGGTCTGCATCTGTTATTTCATAATGCATTACATCCAAAGGAGACTAATATACAGAAAAGATCATTTCATTAAATAAACAAAAGGAGTTTTTTTCTGAAAAATAGGAAAATGGTCGGGAGATGAAACTGGGCAAAAAAATCCAAATTTCTCGTAAAAACTGTAAAAATATTATAATTTAACAACAAAATATATATAGATAACTCTATAAAATAATAATAACAACAAAAACCAATGTGCCCTAATATTTAACAAATATATTGCACAGAATCTATCATCTTGTTTTTAGTAACAAAATATGTAAGCAATACATGTGTAACATATAAGCATCTACTTTCTTACAATCATATATTAAATCAATATATTTCTATTGGCCATACCATGCCATTTAACATACTGAAATAAAATCTGTTCTTTGAAAGAAAACATTTTTTTAAATACATATTTACTGTATTTTAACATAACTTTTATTTAATTTTTCACATGACTATGTTACATAATGAGGAGTGAAAGCATCCTATGAAATAAATATCAGATTTAAGACTAAAATTCTTATGAAAGTTGTAAACAGTCAAGATCTTCAGCACCTATTTTTTTCAACAGGACACATTCTTGTTTTTCCCTCCCATAACATGTTTTAACCACTAAATCATTTTGTCAAATAATTGTTTTTTAACATTAACTATTTTCGGGCATTTAACAATGTGTTCTTATTACCTCCCTTTATTTAAAGGATTTTAAAATTTAGCCATTCACGAAAGCTGTGGTAATTCATGTGATAAACGTCTTGCCAATTATCATATTGGTACACCAATTTATGGTAATGTATCACAAAATCTCAGTTACATCAGCCCATATAAGTGTATAATAATAGACTTGCCAAAGTTTAAATCTTTAACTGTCAATTGTTGTCTTCTAAAGTTTAAATATTAAAATGAGCCGTGTCATGACAAAACCAACATAGTGCGTTTGCGACCAGCATAGATCCAGACCAGCCTGCTCATCCGCGCAGTCTGATCAGGATCCATGCTGTTCGTTATCAGTTTCTCTACTTGTAATAGAGTTGGTAAGCGAACAGCATGGATCCTGATCAGACTGCGCGGATGCGCAGGCTGGTCTGGATCTATGCTGGTCGCAAACGCACTATGTTGGTTTTGTCGTGACGCGGCTCATACAATTGTTGCTAGCATAGTAAAGAATTTAAGACAGCTTCCTGTCAGCACATAAGATGGCCAACCTAAGCAGCACACAGCTTCTGATTAGCACACAAGTGGTAGCTGACCTTTGCAGCAGTTAAAACCTTCTTATCAGCACATATTTGCCAGCCCAGCAAGCATTTAACTACTTCCTATTAACACACATGTGTCGTCTGCCCTGAGCAGTGGCTAATCTCCTATCAACACATAGGCAAGGTGCCCTAAGCAACTAACAACTTCCTTTCTGCACGTATGTGCAAAACGAGCTGAGCACTTAGCAATCCCTATACCCAATAAACACGCGTGCTGGCTGCCTATGTGCAATGGCTAGCCTCTTTGTCAACACACGAGCAAGCTGCCCTTAGCAGTAGAAAACTTCCTATCTGCATGTGTGAAGGTCACCCTTAGTCATACTGTGACAACACAAGATTTTGTTTTCTCATTGGTTTAGATATAATAATGCTAATTATATTCACATCAGGTAGTATATTGACAATAAACTAGCTCATAAGATTAATTCATCACAAATTATTTTCTATAATTACCACATGCTTATTTCAAAACTGTAAAAGAATGATATGCTCTGAATAAAAAATTTTCATAAATATATATCTCTTAACAAATTGTTTTCAAAATCATAAAATAAACAAAAAATAAAAACACATAGGTGTTGACAACTATCTCGACAATATGCTACATAAATACATTGGATGATCATGCAAAATATTTCTAACAAAATCTTCAGAAAAAATAAATATGAAAGCACAAAACGTAATAGTTTCCTTATATTTGGACTTTTTAATATGATTATTAACTTATCTTAATCATACTAAAATTTTTTTTTATAAAATGCATAATTTTCTTTGGATGGGGGGTAAACAGCAATTGTTCATTATGTAACACAAGACAATCTTATATTATTTATTACGAGAGTTGAAAAGATCGTAAATAGGTTGAATGTTTGAGGCATAAAGCATTTATGTAAAAAAAGGTAACACAACCAAAATCTTGTAAATCACAATTCTTAATATTTGGTATCGTACAATAAGTATGCCAAAAAGGCAATAACAAACGAAAATAATTTTTATGACAATTTTCAGTTTTCTCTTACACTTCTGAATTTGTATTAAGAATTTTCCAAGATTTACCTTGTGTCAATTTGTTGCAGAATTATACCATAACTCAAACATATATGGTTCAGTTCAGTTTCAGTGTAACCTTAACTATAATTTCAGTTACCACTCTCTTGACATGGCTATTCTTTCATGGTACACTTTCATACTATACTATCCTAAAATCTATTACTCTTTTTTCGTTTTGGAGCATAGCCTATGTTTCAGAATGCACTAAGATACTATGATATATCTATTTTGTCCTAATCTAATCATCGTACCCTTTAAACCTTGCTTCAAAAAAAATAATAAAAAAATATGATCACGCAAACATCTCTTAAACAAGCTATCACAATCTGCCCAATCTCCTTAATAAATCAAACTTTCTTTCCCTATTATTACAGGAACATAAACAACAGGATTTTTTTGCAATGCTTTACCTAATACTGGGAAATTGCAGGATTAAAATTTAACAATAATCAGGTCTCATTTTTTTTATATAGGATGTCTTTGGATCACCTTGTCAAATTGAGGATCGGTTGTTTTCTGATGTTGTTCTACCTTGAAAACTAATGGGATCATATTCATTTTTCTTGCACTTCAAAGATGCAGCTACCTAGAAATCAACCCCTTGTATTCATTAACAGACAAGAATCTTAACAGACAAGAATCTATGCATGATCAAGAATACAACCTGAATGATTTTAAATCCCATGTTTACACAGTTCTTCTAATGTTAACTTACACTCTTCACTTAAAGTGAATATTAAATCATTTGCCAGTATTTTTCTTATATCTTGGAACATATTAAATCCTTCTGAACAATTAACTCTTTATGTTTAAATGTATATATCTTATATATGTCTAGTTTTATTTGACTTAATTACTTATCTTTTTGACTTGAAGTGCCAACTGTCTACGTCCTTGAGCGGGGTTCGACAGAAAATATAGATAGAACCTTTTGATTTTGTTTATTGGATTTTTTTGCCTGCTTTGTAATTTAAAACAATCCGTTTTAAGTTTTAGGGTTTTCAATATCAAAATACAAAAATCGAGCTACCAACAGTATAGAGCCAGAACCCCTTACTGGTGGCAAAGACTAATCACTTTCCGTCGTTCCCTGCAGGCTAAGGGCTAAAGATAACTAAAACCCTAAATTCATATTTCAATCAGCACCCCCCCCACTCCCCAGTTTCTGTACTGGAATGGTTCACTTACAAGTTTGGAACAGTCTGTTGTAAATTCTAGGGGTTTCAAGTTACATTTCACTGAAAATAAGCAGCTATGAGAATGAGAATATACAGACCAGAATGAACTTTCACAAATTTAAAGACTAGTTTGGTTTAAATATACTATATGTATGACTTACTTCTACACTAAAGTTCAATATAGAGTTAATATCTACTGTTTACCAGGGCTATGGGATATATTCAATTAAGTAAAAGAATGTCAAATTTCTTCTGTCACACATTGCCAGGATTTCAGATAAATCAAGATATAAGATTTTGTATCAAAAAAATATTTCCACTTACATCGAGTCCTTAAAAACAAAATAAAATAGAAAATAAAACAATGAACTGGAAATGTATATGTAATAACTAAGCAAATTGGATTTTGGAGACACTATTGCACAATATTTTTTCTTTTTCTTAAATAAAGCCATTCATACTTTTTGCATTTACATATACAATCATCCACTGAGTGGATTTCTGATACATTTCATCTATTGTAAATTCTTGTAATGTATTGTCTAAAAACTAACTTCACAATTCAAAGACATAGTCGATAAATATTTTCAACATTTCAATATTTCTACTGTAGATGAACTCGGAGCAAAGTATATAAACTTTGTCCATAGTTTTGTTTGTTTCTGTAATATAAAAAATGACACACATACACACATATTCACTATATGCTGAATGATAGCAATTACACATATGCTGTACACAGCTTAATCACACTTAACACATATGCTGTTCCAATCTGTCATCACAAGTTCAGAAAAACCAATATTTACATGTGTATACTGTTTAACACATATAAAATCAATAAAAGATCAGATCTGAAAAGAGAAAGAAGAAAACATGTACTTTATTTAGTTATGTAACATGGACAATAGTACATGGCATTATATTAGTTTTATAGGTAGATATAAAAATCAAAATGCTTATATGTCCAATGTTTCAGGCACATTGATTTTACTGTTGATTTTTAAAAAAAACACAGTTTATTTCATAAGGCAGCATACTTGTTCAAAAAGTTTAGAGGCAGCTGTTTTACACTGTCTTTAAAGCATTTACATTAAACCACTGACAGTTTGTACGGTAACTGGCTACTTTTCTTAAAGCTCCATACCTCCAGATGAGTCAAAATATTCCAATAAAATCAAACTTGTGAAAAATGTACTAAGATGTAAGGAAAAGTATAAGGTTTCAAGATTCAAGTAATATTTAACATATTATGTGCGATTAATGACGGATTTTTCAAGATTTACAACTAAATTTCTACTAATGCAGTAAAGGCTATTTATGCATATTTTGACCACTTTTTGGTAATTTACGTGGTTTGTTAGCGCCATTGATAATGTGTAAATTGCTTCCTTTTGGTTACTTAACAATATTACACATTCAAAAACATTTTCAAAATTTTCATGAAAATTAGCATGAATCTGGAGGCATGCTGCTTTAACAGGAAATAATTTACTGTCCTGTTTGTAACCATAGACAGCATGTGATTTAAAGCAAAGCAGGTTTCGGACATTTGAAATTAAACCATAGACAAGAATATTTGCTTTTAACCCAAAAATGAGGGCCATATGACTTAAACCTATACCTCACTTCTAGAGAGTCCCGACTACTGAAACAGTTATCAGATTGCCCCTTACCATGCCGGAACCAGAGGTAATTAACCTTTGCCATTAGTAAAGAGCCAGGCTAGCCTGAACATACCAGGCTCTATACTGTTGGTAGCTCAGTTTTTATTGTTTTTTTAATGACACTAAATTCAATCTACCAAACAGCATATAGTCAGCTCTGATTGCATTAAAGTGCATACTGACCTGACTTTGTACTCCTGGCATTGGTTAAGACATTATAATAGTTCAATAGTATTTATTTTGTGTGTAAAACTTACTATGTTAAAGAGGGCCAGTACTATTTTCATCACTGGGAGACTGTGCTTTTAAGCCATCATTTTCTGGGAAAAATATACTGGGCTCTGTATTGCGTCTTCGGATCTTATTCTTGCTTTTCTTTAACATTGTTGCCTGCAAAACAATATATATATTCAGCATTAACAACAAATCTATATTAACAATCATAATTTACCATTATTGGGTTTTGAGAATAATTTATAAACATATTCAATACTATTGTACATATGGCAATTCTAAAGTGGAGGACAACCCCTGGTTTTCCTTATTTATTATTTTATATGTGCACATAGTTTCTGTAGAGTAACAGACCTTCTGTAAACTAGCTGGAAAGTTTCATTTCAACTATTAAATGTCCCACAGCAAGATTCAAACCCAGACGGCAAAGCAATGAGATACTGGATTCTCTAAACTCAAAATACACAGAAACCTTTAATATGCCAAAACTAGCTGCTTTAACTTCATCAATTCAAAAAGCAATGCATATATGTGAGTTATACAATAACTAATAAGAGTAAGGAAAAATGCATATTTTGATAACTTACAATAATAATCATTTCTGTGGAAAGTAAACGCCTTAAAAATACAAGGCTCATCTCAGTAAAATACTTTATTGCAGAAATTTATTAAAATCTATCAAATTATTATTTCTGAATATGTCTAATTTGAAGTATATAATGGACAAACTGTGAATTGGATGCTGCATTCCCAATTACTAGTCAAGTGAAAGAGGCCATTTTTTGAGACAAAAAAAACAACAACAAAAAACATCCAGATTTTTTAATTGAACTATATATTCATACTGTGTTCACCTGTAGAGTGTAAAGTTTAAAACGTTATAAAAATAGTCTAGGTGTATTCAAAACAAGCTTATTTTACCTTTATAAAGGGACTGTCTAGTAATTATTAATATTTTCATATATCAAATTCAAGTATAATACATCTTTAAGCTTTGTAAAAACACTTAATTGCTACACAATCAAAGCATTTTTTACTCATTTGAACAATTTTCAAGTTTTCATAAAAGTCAACAAAAATCTGAAATGTATGCTGCTCTAACAATAAGTACTGGAATACCTTTAAAGCTGAGCGTAGAACTACAACTTGACCTGCAGGCTGTGTCCACGGCTCGCCATCAACTTGTACGGGTAAATCTTGAAGTAACGTGATCCGTAACTAAAATAAAGACAAATACCATGTACATAACCTACAATGATACAGCAAATCAGACTCAACCATTCTAATCATAATACATTTGCAGCAAGAATTTTTGGGTGTTTTTTTTCTGCCCCTGAACATTTCTTAAAATGACAGGAACTTACTATAACAAATAAATATTTACTTTTACAGTTTCTTACATAAAACAAGAAGGCTATAATGGCCCTTACAGCACTTATCAATCATTAAGGCACTAAATTATGACAAGGGACAATTAATATTTTTAGCAGATAAGTTAAAATCTAGGATGACTGACATCAAAATTCAAATCTGCAGCTGAAAATGGTAACATTGTCACAAATTGCTAAGGCAAGTCAATTGTTGCTATGGAGGTTATTATTAACATTCTATTTACTCTGCAATTCAGGCATTGATTTGAGTATTTAGAAAATAAATGTTTTTACACAGCTTCAATTCCAGAGGTTGGTAGTTCCATCTCTAATAACTCAGATTTAAATTACCAATTGAATTGTTTTTTTAAAAACAAATTTCATTTTTGTGATGTATTTGTTTATTTAAAGATCCAGGATAGTTTGCATATCTGTGCAGTCTAATTAAGTTCTATACTGTAGATAGCTCAATTTTTGTATTATGATATTCAAATCTCTTAAACTTTGAATGAACAATTCCAAATGCAAAGCTGTGCAAATCCATTTCACAACTTTACCAAAATATACACCGTTTACTTACATGACCACCCTGAGCAACCCTGATACCCGTTCGTAGGCCACTATGTATCTGTGCCATGTGCACAACTCCCGTTATGCCCACCACCTCGAGGTTGCCATCATAGTGTGTGGGTTTCTGAAATTGGTCCTCTTTCTCAGGGCCCCAAGGGTTAGCCCCTGAGCCCCAACTGCAATATATCATCATATATGGTCAAATCATTGAATATGATTGTTAATTAAATTTCACTAAAAATATGTCAATATTTATCATAGCAGCTTTTAAGAAAGAAAGTTCTTGACAATTAGTGTAGTGTACTGGGTTGTTTGTATCTTAAAAGATGTCTTACATTTATAATGATTACCAATAAAAGGTTCCCATTTTCATTCTAAAACACAATAGTTTTTACAAAACCTAAGCAAACTATATGGAATACTATATGAATATAACGAAACAATTTTGTTATACATTTATTGAGGAATTATTGACCAAATATATCTGTTAAAAAAAATTTAAAAACATTCAAATTTCTGTGGTAAACAGCATTACTTTATCTACCTTTGCCAAAGTAGTTAAATAAAATCCATAAACTTAGAGGACAAATTAAAGATTCATAAAAGTAACAAAAGATCTCAAATTTTTTTATGTAACATACCTTAAAATATTAAGAATTATAATTCCCTCGCATGGAGGTAGATCAACTAATTTCCCGTCCACTTCAAGACGTATACAGCGGTGAAGATCTTTACAAGTGTGTGGCTTCACCATCTTTCGTAAACTCATTTGCACATATACTTTCTTATTATGTAAACTGAAATATCAAACAAAACAAACCACTTCAGACTTTTTAAGTAATTCTACGGAGAAGTTCGCTTACCTCGTCATATCTATTTTACTCTTAAAGTAAAGATAGCAGAAATCCATTGTAAACAAACTTAACTAAGAGACTTCTTTTTTTTTTTAATTGTGCTGCATCCAACATTTAATATTCTCAAAGCTTGAGTAAAAAAGATTGTTGTTTTTTTCACCAGTCTCAAATTTGTTGCCTGTAATTGACAAGTTCTGGTGCCATATGAGATACATAATAGGGTTCAAACCTATAGTCTCTAGGTTAAGAGGCAATTACCTTAACCACTAGGCCCATGCACTCTAAATAAATGCTAAACTCATGTATTAGAACACATGAACACAACTTTTCTTAATGTCATCAATGTGAAATGTCAAAATATTCAACAATTAAACAAGATACCTCATAGTCCTTGTTGTTTATATCAAAGCAATTCAGTAAATTGTGGGGAACAAGTGGACTAATTATTCAGGTAAAGACCTTTTTCTGCATACCACAACCTTACATGGAATAACTTCAAGTTTTACTTACAGATCATTAAATTATTTTTTCTTTTCTTAAGCTCCTTAAAGATACAAACTTCTCTTACAATATGCTTACATATTATTTCTGGCTTTCTAGCATTAGGCGGGCATTAGAACCACTAACCTAATATATTCTTCACAAAGACTCTAACATCCCTGTCAAGGTCCAGCCCCCAGTAAATATAACCAAGTTATTTGTAAGAAAACGCAACAAAAACAAACATACCGACTATTAAATTTATCTGGTTTTTCTTCTCGGGCTTGATGGAAATCAAGTGATATGTCTGCATCAATACCTATACCAAAGTAATTATTCATGACAAAGATGGTGGTGGTGTCCTCATTTGTGTTTGCAGAGTTTGTATCATTTGCTATGGCCACCTTCGTCTCATCTTGTTCTTTCTCATTAGGATGAAATATCACGGTCCATCTAGAAGCATACAAATTATACTGGTCATTACAGACATTTATCTTAATTGGGTTTTATATGACACCAACATACTATTGGTCATATAATGGCAACCTTCCAGCTTTATTGGTAGAAAAAGGCCTTAGGTGCCCCTCTGTACATTATTTCAGGGAAAGCTGGATAGCTTCCTCGCATGAAGAATCTGAAGACACTAGTTCAGGCTTACAGCGATGTGAGGCAACTGGTTTGAAATCAACAACCTTAGTTAAACCACTCGGCCACGGACTAATATATCTACATATTGAGCTGTATTTTTTTTTTGATGCATTTAAAAGCTGTATAGTCTCCAGTTGATCAAACAAATTTGACACTTGGCTTATAAAATTCAGGAAATAAACAAGATTAAGAATGCACATATTGGCTTATCTTAGAAACATTTTGATACAATGTTTGTCTCATTTATTCTTATACATGTAAGAATTACCTGTCAAGTTTGATATCTTCTGCATCTATAACATCTCTCAAATAATTAAGAGGATCTTCACCACCCGTATACCCTGGTCCCCAGCGTAACACTCGTGCTAAGTCATTACCTGCAATATAGTAATATACTGTAAACCCTGGTCGGACTTAAGGTTTAGAAAGCTGACTAATGTAATACAAGTTTCTTAAGCCTGGCATCCTTAACAGATTGAAAAGGTGAAATATGACAGCCCTATCTTTCCCACATGTATTCCATACAAAACACTTATTATGCCTAAATTTTAGTTTGTTGCTGAATTCAACTTACAGATATATCCTGCTTTGAATTTGAAACAGTCCATTCAAGGTTTAATTGTTTTTCAATATCTAAGTACACAAATTGAGCCTTGTATGACTGCACAGACACATGTAAGCTGGCCTGCCTGTAAATTGGTGGCAAAGGCTTATCATTTTCAGTTTGAGCAGGTTAAAGGTTTAACTTACCAGTGCCTAAAGGAAGTATAGAAAGAGGTGGTGATTGACATATGGCATCCTGTCCAACATTATCGAGACACGATAGTACCCAGCCAACTGTACCGTCCCCACCACAGGCTAGTATCTTGTAGAAGGGAACATTTCGGAACACATATAAACTGAAAGCAAAATAGTGTAAGATAGAGAATATTTCAGAAAACATCAACTGAAAACATAAAATCACTAAGTAAAGTTTTGAAAATCGTATTTTTAATCAATATTTTTTTGACAGGTAATGTGAAAAACTTTATCCTTATCAACAATGTTAAAGATTTGCACCAGCTAAAGTGTTTTTTCTAAGTCAATAAATTGAATGCACTCCGTTTGTATAGTTATGCCTTAAAATGGACCACAAAATGGAGCATCAAAATGCTACCCTTATTAATGGAGTCCCTCGGTCAAATTCTTAAAGCATCCAAATCAAACCAATGTCTATACAAGTACCAAGTTTTTTTTTACAGGATCTTTTTTTTCCCATAAATATTCAAGTTTTCCCAAATACAACATGAAAATCTGTCAGATGATTTTTAAAAAGGTGACAATTTATGCACAAGACAAACTGCAAGAGTTTAAAGTAATGCAAACACGGTAAAAGTTGTTTTTCTAGACTACTTTTTGCTTTTAGTGTGGGGTAGGGGACAGGTGTCTTTAAAACCTCCTGAATCAATCTAGAGCTACCTTGTTCTTTTTAACATTTATATAACTTTGTCACTATACAAGTGTTATATGTAAAAAAAATCTTCACTACATATAGGTATACTTACCCTGGAAGAGGGCCACCATTTTCAAGATTGAAGACTTGATGAGGATTGAGAAGTTTTCTGAAGGATGTGATCAGATTTAAGCCTTGACATCCACCACTCTTTACATTAACAAACACTAAAAGTGGGTTCGTGTTATCTGGTATCATGTGTGGCTACAACATTAATCAGAAAATTAATTACATCACTCAGAAGAGCAGCTTCAATATCAAAGGACAAGTATATGGACTTTTTGCAATACAGTGTCTATTCTAGGAATTGAAAAATAGGGGTGATTTTCCCCCCTCTATTTCAAAAAAGGGGGCGATTTTCAAAATCAAAGGGTGCCAATGTAAACTGCCAATGTTAAATCGTCTGCATTAAGATTACACTGAGGCAATCAACCGATGAAATAATTAAAATGATAATATTTATTTAAGGCAGCAGAAGTTGTCCCCCCTTAATTTTTAAACGAAAACAAATTATTACATAACTGCCGCGATTGATTATAAAGGGATTGGCAATACAAATAATCGAACTATCTTTCACGTCTAGATCGTAGCCAAGCTAGGAATTGCCTCATTTTTCTTGATTATTTACTACACTAAAATGGCGCCCAACTGTCAGACCTAGCACACTAGTTCCGGTCGATACGGAACATTCCGTTAATTTCCGTCAACCCACGTAACCATACAGTACTAAATTATTATAATTAGCTTACAGTTACCTCCCTTCGGTTTTCGGTGTAAATGTAAACAAAACAACCAAATATAATGCGGGATGGAAGTTTTACGGTTTTATTAACTTTTTTATAGATGCGCGATTTTCACGCACATGATTTTGAATTTTGCGCGATCTGTTAAATACTAGCGTGAATTGCGCAATCGCGCGTCCTAGAATAGACACTGCAATACTGATACAGTCAAATTGCAGATAACAACTCTTACTGCCTCTCCATGCATTACTCTACAAAGTGAACAACTGTGTAGACACCACTGATAAGCTCTGGCAGGATAGCCTTCTCTTAATAATAATTGGAGTCGTCATAGACCTCAATTGTTTCTCCACAGTATAACCTATTAGAATCAAACAAATTGTTTTTAAGATCCTATTGCAAAGGGATACAACTTCCAAAGTTCCAGTTTACATGTTTTATCACAGTTATTTCCCTTACAACACCTAATAACATTTATCTACATTATGTAGATAAATTAACATGATCAACCATGGAAATTTCACTGAATTTTCCTTTTTTAATAATATTTTGATACTTTCATCTTCAGGGATAATGCATTTTATGTTAAAGTAACGAGTTTAACAAGCAGGAAGTGGTGTGAATGTAGCAGTCTAATTTACTATAGCCTAAGCCAAAGCTACAAAGGTGATCTTACCTGAATATTAGGTAATAAAAGCACTAAAAGCTGTTTCTCGTCGAATACAGCGTCTTTGAGAATGTTGAATACACGAGTTGCCTTGTCAGCCTGGGAAAAATCTAACACAAGAGCACCATACTCATAGTATATCACATCAAAACGCACCCACTTGTTGGCTGTAAATTCATAATAATGATAATAATACATAGTTATGTTCTATAAAAATACGCACGCCCAGTATTCACTAACCCTCAACCGGCTAAATTTCTATTATGGACATGCCTTGCTATGAAATTTGAATCAGACCATTTAAAAATTATGGGTCTTCAATATCAAAATACAATTTTTGAGCTACACACAGTATACAGCCTGGTTAGACTGCATGGATGAAGGCATTATTGTCATGAGAAAGGTCAAATTTTTATTTGATTTGAATAAACAAAGCCATTTTGAATAGTCAATCTTTTTTATTTTTAAGAGCTCAAAAAGTAGAGGATGTTTATACGTCATATCTTTTGACAAATTATTTCCCAATGAGTTTGGAGACATTTTTAAAAAGGTCAAATGCCAACTTGCATCACAGTGTGCTTACAATGTTTTGCAGTGGAACTGGCCAATACAGCACCAGGCCAGCCTGTATGTCTATCTTGTCTAACTCCGCTTTATACTGTTGTCTCTTATCAACTTTGTAACATTTGTTATTTATTAATAAGTAATTTTTTGTTTTGTTTCTGTTGGGTTTTAACTCACACCAACGCAGTATAGGTCATATGGCGACTTTCCAGCTTTACTGGTGGGGAAAGACCTGAGATGCCCTTCTGTGTACTTTTTTAGGCACAAACAGGCACCTGTGTAGAACCACAGAAGTTCCACAAGCTGGTTGGGTATCTTCCTCACATGAAAGAATCCAGTCTGTCGTGATTCGAAAACACAATGGTGTAGGGGTGGTTAGATAATTATCAACTTTCGAAACAACCATTTAACTTAATTGTCAATACAAATCTTGTCAGAAGAAGCAATCACATCACAACAGCATACTTTTTACAATTCAATTCATTCAATTCAAATATTCTCTCTGAATAAGAAGTTTCTAAACTTTCCAAACAATTATTCCATCAAGTTTCCTATTACCTTTGCCAACAATGTCCAACAATATTTTCTCATACTGTCGTTGTGACAAGCCAGTGGGTAAATTTCCTACAAATAATGATATACTGGGGCCATGAGGATCTTCTTTTTGCTGAAGGTAGTACCGAGTCATTTGATTTTGCCGTAAAGACTCCTGCAAAGTAAATGTAAAATCATTTATATTAAACAAACTCATAGCAAGATCAACAATTTTAGGTACAAAAGTAAACGGTTCACATAGGTGTTGTGGTAAGTGTTTATAAAAACTTTGATGGTAGATGTAGTGCTTAATTCAAGCAAATCAAGCCACAGTTCTTAAGCATGGTATATTATATGTCTCATATTATCAAATGGTGACCATGTTAAATCACATTTATTATGATTTATCTTTTCTCATGTTACATCATGCTTATCATATTATATCCTACTGAACATGCTCAGCTGTAATATTTATAACAGTATATCCAGTTTTTCATGTAATTCTTTTAATATCATATCCTACAAATCTGTTAGGTTATATCATACTGAGTTATATCATATTGACCATGTTATATAATCTTTACTATGTTATATTGTACTGACCAAATTATATCGTATTTGCCAAGTTATATTATATCTTATTAATCATGTTTTATCATATTTACCATGTTATATCATATTGACCAAGTTTTATCATATTAACCAAGTTTTATCACATTAACCAAGTTTTATCATATTAACCAAGTTTTATCATATTAACCAAGTTTTATCATATTAACCAAGTTTTATCATATTGACCAAGTTTTATCATATTAACCAAGTTTTATCACATTAACCAAGTTTTATCATATTAACCAAGTTTTATCATATTAACCAAGTTTTATCATATTGACCAAGTTTTATCATATTAACCATGTTATATAATATTGACCAAGTTTCATCATATTGACCATATTATATCATATTGACCAAGTTTTATCATATTAACCATGTTATATCATATTGACCAAGTTTTATCATATTGACCAAGTTTTATCATATTGACCAAGTTTTATCATATTAACCATGTTATATCATATTGACCAAGTTTTATCATATTAACCATGTTATATCATATTGACCAAGTTTTATCATATTAACCATGTTATATCATATTGACCAAGTTTTATCATATTTACCATGTTATATCATATTGACCAAGTTTTATCATATTTACCATGTTATATCATATTTACCATGTTATATCATATTTACCATGTTATATCATATTTACCATGTTATATCATATTGACCAAGTTATATCATATTGACCAAGTTTTATCATATTAACCATGTTATATCATATTGACCAAGTTTTATCATATTAACCAAGTTTTATCATATTAACCAAGTTTTATCATATTGACCAAGTTTTATCATATTAACCATGTTATATCCCACTGATCATGTTTTGAAATGTTCCGAGTTCATAATAACCCTTAGTATGAAACCTTTTCCCTCAAATGTCAGTAACATTTATCAGCAACTGTCCATTACAGCCATGACTTCTCTCCCCTTGTTTTTAAACAACAATCAGCAATTTTTGTTTACTTACCTTCCTACTAGTTTTGATGAGTTCCCAGGGTTTATCAGAATGATCCAGAGTCCGTTCTGAGACACCCTTATCTAATAAAACTTCTATTAAACTGAACCGTGCCGGTTCTGTGTCCTAGATCAAAATAAATAATCATACATTAAAATCTGCAGGAACTTCATTCTCTTTTTTTTTTTTTGACATAAAATAAACTAGGCAATGTTTAGTTACCATCTCTGACAATGTGAAAATATAGTCATTTACTGGTTCTTTTTTAAAATGCAAAAAAAATGTAAAATAATTAATATTTATTGTTATTTGAAATAAGAATGTGTACCTCTGGTAGAATGAATATCAATGAAAAAAAGGGTCATTCCCTGAGAAAAAACGAACTTCTCTACAAAAGTAGATAAGCTAAATATGGAATTAAAACTCATTCCAGAAGCAAATTTATTTGTGGTTTTTGCTGGATTTCATGCTAATTTCAACATATTTTGGTAATATCTCAGCGGTTAGTCTGTCTGACCGGCTTTCCTGGATAACCAAACAGTAAGAATCACAGTAACCATTAGACTTAGTAATCTCAAACTAATATTGCACCACCAGAGGATGCTGGTGAGGAATGAACTGGCGACCCTTGCATTACTAATCCGGTACTCTCCATGTTGAGCTGAGCTGTCAGCCTTAAAACAAACAAATCAAAAACAGGGAAGGCATACCTCTATACCAAATTTGTTGAGAGCTGTTCTAATAATGTCTTCTGTAGTGGATTCACTAGACACTGTAATATTCTTATGACCAGATGATACTCTGAAAAAAGATAAAGGGTCAAAGATCATTACTGTGATACTAATGTAACTAATGGTTCTACACTGTTTTAGACACTTTATATGCAACTTTCCTGACTTACTCCGAGAAGGGCACTCAGTACCTCTTATGTGCATCATTTTTAGAAATCAGAAAGAACGCAAGCAGAAGCAATCTCACTGAATAGTGTTCTAAAAACAAAATAGGAATCACAATGAGGTTGGGGTAATTAATTCAAACTCAGAGGCAATAACAACAGTCGAGCCAAAAAAGTCAAATTTTGAATAGAAAATTTCACAAAAGATTTAAATCAAACAACACCCGTCGCATGGTAAAAGGTTCATATACAATGTTTATATACATAATTTTACAGATATTCATTCTATTTTAATATATTAGTTGTTCATTACTTATACATGTTTGCCAGTTTGCCTTTTATGGATTGAAGTTTGAAATTTATCAGATCATAAATAGTCTTTTTTTCTTTTATTTTCAAGTAGTAAATTTTAAATTTCCAACAAAAAACAACTAATTCTAATCTTGCCCAATGTGAAACAAAAAGATATTTTTAGTTTTCATTTAAAACAAAAAATTATACCAAAATCAACAAAAAATTGGTCATTTAAAAACTGACATAAAATAACATTATATACATACTTTAGACCACCAGGGTAGACCTTTATATGGCCCCTATCAGGGTCTTGTTCTTTATATCGCAGAAAAATCGATGGACGTTTGCCGTCTGGAGTTGTGAGCTGTGAACGAATTGGTTTAGTTTCGTCCAGCTGTTTTTCACCTACAAACATAGCTGAAATATGAATATCTTTTGTCAATTCTAATAAACATTTATGAAAAATAATAGTAATCAAAACTGTTAACCTTCCAACCAATAATGAAATATTTAAGGAGCTCCAAAAAATCTAAAAGCATCAAATTTGAACTTCTTACATTAAACAAGTGAAGAACTTACTTATTATGGAAAAAAATCTGCAAAGGATAATAAAGAAAATTGAGCCGTGTCACGACAAAACCAACATAATGGGTTTGCGACCAGCATGCATCCGCGCAGTCTGGTCAGGATCCATGCTGTTCACTATCAGTTCCTCTACTTGTAATAGGGTTGGTAAACGAACAGCATGGATCCTGATCAGACTGCGCGGATGCGCAGGCTGGTCTGGATCCATGCTGGTCGCAAACGCATCATGTTGGTTTTGTCAAGACACGGCTCAAATATGCTTGGAATTAAATTGAAATCTAATTTTTAGTGTGAATTCAGCCAGATTTGTGTAAAAAGAGTTGTACAAGATTTTTCATTTTTAGGTAATTTTGCTCAATTAAAATGATGGTTCTAAAAAAACGGGACTAGGGAAGGATATACAAATTTACAAAGTTATTCTTCCTGTCCTACATCAAATAGAACATAAGTCTCGAAAAAAAAAAATTTCAAGTGTCGTCATGTCAAAAAATCTCACTTGAGTCCATTTGATACCTTATGACAATTTTAAAAGCCAGAGTAGCAATACAAAACTAAGATTTTAGAAGACGATGTTGTCAAGTTATTGAGGTATCTTCTTCTCAGCCCAGGGATTATAAGTTCAGCACTTTAACAGTGCTACAATAATGTTTCATCATACTACAACATTTATAGTTAGTTTCAGGTTGAGAACTTTGAAAGTTGTTCAGATAAGCTATTAGATTTTATCATAATAATACAATCTAGCAATTTGTTATACCATTACCAAAATTACAGGGGTCAGTTGTAGAAACACTAACCAAAGTGATTAAATACAAATAGTATTTTTTAATGAGTTTCATGTCACACCAACACAGTATAGGTTATATGGCGACTTTCCAGCTTTACTGATAAAAGAAAACCTCAGGTGCCCTTTTGTACATTTTTAAGGTGAAAACTGGCACCTGTTAAGGACTACTGACGTTCTAGTCCCTTATCTAGCCGGATACCGAAATTAGGAAGCCAGCAGAATTAATACAGCTAGACTGCGAGAATATTTAAGCTAGATAGACTTTATTAGTTGTACAAGATTACAGGTGAGGATTTAACTCTATACAGGACTGGAGCAGTACCTCTAGACGCTTGCAGAAATCATGATCACAAAATAGACAAATATCGTTTTTTTTCGCAGATTTTTACATTTTTCATTTACTATCATACATAAGTCGGTGTGAAAAGATGAATTAGGCCTTTTAAAGTTCATTCCGTTGGGTAAAAAGGCAAAATTTTAGCATTTAATCATTCAAGCGCCTTGCCCGGTAAATACCGGAATACGGTAATTAGTGTGGTACTCCAATCCTTTTTTAGTCTCACTCATAAAGTGAGCAACTGGATAATGCCATTCTGCACATCAGCCAGGACTGTATACATTTTATATCCATTCTTGAACCTTACACACAGGATCTTAGTTGTACAGCCGTCCGGTCAGTGAGTCAAAACAACTCTGTCACAGAGCAGTCCTCTTGGCCATCTGATATTCAGTGCAACTGCCGAGGCCCTCTTTTGACCAATAACCTCTTTGCAACAGTATTATTTTTTTAAAAAAAGGCTTCAAAATACACCCTCTATATATAAAACAAGTTTCAGCAACAGATATTTTTTTCAATGTTTTAAAATATTTAATTATCGATGACAGCTTCTCAGTTCTGAAACCGTCAGTATTTCTTCTATCTATAAGCAAGCATCCTTATTGGATAGTAATATGTTGTTGAATTTGATTGGTCATAGTTTATTTAACAATTCTACCAGTTATTTGCGCCAACTTCTTTATTTTGTTTGTATGCGTCACTGTTTGAACAACTTTTTTGCCATAGTTTGTAACCAGAATATTTCTATTCACCAAGTTGTAGATGTAGAAGTCAAGCTTTCCATTTAGTCAAATTAACCTCTCTATAACAACACCTCTCCACAACTACCAAAATTTTTGCCTCCCATAGGGTGTTGCTTGGCAGAGGTTGTACTATGTAATGAAAGTATAACTTACCAAACTCTGATGCCTCGGCAACATAGTAATTTTTAGGATCGTCAGATATGTGGAATGTTTTCAAAGCTGCCTCCTGTAAGCACAATGAAATGACAATTTTAGCATCATATCTTATACACTGCCCCCCCACCACCCTTATACCAAAATAATAAACCACTTTGTCCCCTCTTACACCTCCATCTTCAATTCATCTTCAATCCATAGACAAGACCCAGAAAATAAAACATCTACCGCACCTACCTTACTTTACCCCACCCTACATGACCCCCATGATCTCCACCTTACTGACTATCTTGAATTACTGCAAAACTCTTCTTGCGTGTTTTGCAAGTTCCCATTAATGAATAATGTTCATCACGATATAGTCCACAGGTAACAATTAAATCAAAATATCAGCTGAAAGCTTCACAATGTAAATACAGAATTACACAACTGATAAAGTTTTCATTTCATATTATAATTATAGTATCAAAATGTGAAATCTTTAAAAAAAAAAAAAAAAAAAAAAATCAACAGAAAGTATCCAGTCACACTGCAAATACATGCAAGTTGTCTGCATATTCATGTTATTATTGCTACTAGAAACTACTAATTAAAGTTTTCCCAATGATACCTTTCGCTTAAAATTCTCAGAAAACAATCTTATAATTAGAAACACTAACGAAGTATGTCTACATACTTTTTCTTTCTTTTGGCTATTAAAGTTCCTTAAAACCAATTTTATACTGGTGCAAATTGTAAAAGCACATTGATATTGCTGAATATCTAAATGTTAGATTGGGCAGCCATGTACACTGACAGGTCAGTCGGCAAACATTTATACTGGTGGCAATTAGGGCCATTATTATATCCCTGCTAGCACTTAATTGTCCGTTCGTTTAGAACACTAAGTTGCTGAATAAGCAATTTCACACGATTCTGTACCAGTAAACACAAGTTTTTTGTGCATTACTGACCACTTTACTAAGCCAAAGAAACATCCAAGGTAAATGATGTAAAACTTCATGTCTTCCATGCCCAAAGTAGCATGTTTTACTGTTCTTCATCTGATAGGTTTAACTAGTAGTTTTTAACTGATATGGAGTGCAGTGTACATTGTAATTTCAAGGTGACTCTTTAGCAGTAACAAACTACCAACAGAACAAAAGCTGTTAGTAAGAAAGTGTGCTACATTATTCCAAGTGCTAGGCAGAAAGTAAAGGGGCATAACTCTGTAAAAGCTAAATCATAGTCATGGAACCTGTGCCCATTGTGTTAGATAATCAACTACTGCATCAAGAATCTTTGTAGACAATGACCTGTATACGAAAACTTAAATGATGTGTGCCACTGCTGCTGGGGTGAGTACAATAGCTCTTCCTAGGCTTTTAATAGCGAAGTTAAAAATGTAGGGAGAAGTAACCCCAGGGCAATGATAAAACATGTGTAGAGGTCCACTTGGCCCAGCTACAGGCCAAAATTCTATGCTTTGGGCACTGCAGTTTCATGTATTTTCCTATATAAGCCTATGTAAACTGGAATCAATTATTAACTTTTCTAGAAAACCACATAATCTTAATTCCTTTGAACTTTGGTAAAACAGTGTTCGAAATTAGCAGTAGTCCTATAGCCCTTGACTACTAAATTTCTCCTCGGGCTACCAAGTTTTCACAGCAACAAGCCCGACCAGACTACTGTATTTTCAGAGGCAATATTAACAACCGTTTTGAACAAGTGAATCATGCTAGTGAAATGTCTTTTGGGCTAGTGAATATTCCAGTCTGGTAGCCCGACCAGCCAAGTGGATTCGAATCCTAATTTCTTACACTGGTAAAAATCCATCAAATATTTAAGAAGGAGATGATCTTTTAAGAAATTGTGGATTATGATGGACGACAAAAGACAGATAAAGGACCCACTGTAATCACAAAAGTTCACCTCTGTGCACTTCAATTATGCTTGTTGTAAAATACAGATATGATGAACAAGAGCTAGCTACGTACCAGTATTGCCTGGGCTGGGGCATTTTTAGGAACAGAAATTGTTCTGTATAAACGCCTCTTCATGGAAGCATTGCCATCAAACACACGAATAACCTCCCCTGAAAAAAACAAACAACAAAACATAAAATATAAATCTTTCAACTTTTAATCTTTCATCTGCAAATATATTGTCAGACTTAAACTAAATAAAAATTGTAACATCCATTGTTGAATTTAGTAATTTAGTAATTCAATCATTCCAAATGCAAACACAAATATATGGTTTCAGTCTCAAAATTGACAAACATTCAAATCCCAAATGTCAATCTGTAATTATGTTGTTGGTGGGATTTTTTTAAAAGTTTTTTGGTCAAAAGGAATCCCTTGAAATTACTTATACAAGAAAATAAGAAGACAAAAAGTATCAAAAGAAGTTATTGTTTTTTCATTATGTGTCCATAACTTAAATTTTAAACATTGGATGGCCATCTATTGACCCTTTTTCTTCATCCCCTTTATAACTACTACTCATTTGTGAAAATTGCATCAATTACAGTTTTAACAATTACATTTGCATACAATAACATTATCTTCAAACCATTTAAACATTGTTGTGAGCCTTTTACTTTTTTCCGTTCATTGAGAAAGCCAAAATTACCAAATTTCTGACAAGCTATCACTTATTGGCCATTTCTTCATTTCATCAAAGTCTCCACTATTTGGACAAACATTGAACACATACAAAAAGTAGGACAAACAACACTGCCATTAACCAGCTACAGTCAGTCACTCAATCCTTTTATTCTGTTCAAATCATGTTTCAATTTTTCTTATTAGCATATGACTATTAAATAATAGTCTGGCTTCTAAGAAATGTGTATGTTTCCGAGCAGACACTTAAGGAAGTCTTACTGCAATGCTTTCACGCCAAAAATTTTCTATTATCGGGCAATATTGTAATAAATTGGTCATTTCGAGAACTTTGTGTTCTTCACAATCTTCAGTATGCAATAATTTTTAACCATTTATAACCAGAATTAACCAAGTATTATACTGCTTGGGTGGGAAAGCATTACAATGGACCTTTCCGGTTTTTCGTAGCGGAACATTTAGCCACACCTTTTTCATTCATTGCTAGGTCAACTGCTCACAAACAATATCACAAACATAAGCACTTGTTCTTTTGTGCAAACCAGGTCAACCAGTGACTATGTATTATCTCAGTGTAGCGATTGGATAGCAAGTTAGCCAATTTACATTAAACTGTAAACACCTGAACGGTCCATAAGATTAACATTGCAAACAATAATTCACAAAAGTAAGGAACTAAACTTATGGATTACAAAAGAAAGAACTATCATTATACAAGAAAGTTAGACATTAACATGTAACAGTTAGTTGTTATAAAAGATAATTGAGCCGCATCACGACAAAACCAACATAGAACGTTTGCGACCAGCATGGATCCAGACCAGCCTGCGCTTGGATGCGCAGTCTGATCAGGACCAATGCTGTTCGCTATCAGTTTCTCTACTTGTAATAGGGTTCGTAAGCGAACAGCATGGATCCTGATCAGACTGCGCATCCGCGCAGCAGGCTGGTCTGGATCCATGCTGATCGCAAACCCATTATGTTGGTTTTGTCGTGACCCGGCTCAATTGTGGGTAAGGTTAGATATCAATAACCAGATTTGGAGGTCATAAAGAAATTTTCTAAGCTCAGACTCAGATCTCAAGTATTTGATTGATCAGAAACCAACACAAAATGTACATTGATCAATGAACATCCCAGTGTCTGTGCGAAAGTCAATTTTTTTTTCAGGCCACAAGGACCAAGACCCTTAGGTTTATTTTCGGCGCGGATGATATTTTTCCGGCCCAGATATTTCAAGCATTATTTTATAATAACTCAGTTGAATGTAAAAATGATTGTCTTTCTTTAAATTAGTGTGACTATCATTAGTGTGACCATCATATTGAAACAAAAGAAGATGCTGACCAATCAGGGTTCTCACTAGGATTTTCAAAGTAGGAGTCCTGGGACTCCCAAGCACAAAAACGTAGGAGTTCCAGATCACGTTTAATATGTTAAGTCATCTTTGCTGCACTTATATAGTTGAGTAAGGGGTTGGGGAGTCGGAGTTTGAACAGAGAAAAAGCTTATTCAGGAAAATGGTTATATGGGCCAAATGGAAAACACTGTACTATAAAACTGATTGAAAAGATTTGAAATAAATTTCAAAAACCCTACACCATCAGACCATTATGCTGTTTTCCCATACACCCCCCCTCCCATAAGAAAATATTCATTGTATGTGACAAACACATACTGGTTAAATACCTCCATCTCAACTAATGTGAACAATATCTTTAGTAATTTTAATTCCTAAACTACATTTTAAGTGTTATTACACACATTTTAACATAACATATCTTACTTTTGGTTATAATTTTTTTAATTATAAAAAGTGGCATCGCGAAAATATGTGACAATTGAAAAATGTTTGTTTCCTGCAGAATTATTCACAATTCTGCTTGTTGTTGATTTTGATTAAATTAGATTAAATATTTTTTTATTATTTTAAGATTGTTACTCTCGGCTACTTCAACAGGCATCGTAAAACAAAATTTTCAAATTTGTAATTCATGGCAAAATTTACAGTTGTTGATGAAACTTTTGAAGACAGAGTTGACTGGTATTTATTTGACATGTACAAAATAGGGTTAAAGTTGGTCAATATCTTCTTTAATAAATTCTATGCATCACAGGGAACTTGTTATCAATCAGGTCATTGATATTTTTAACTTTTTGAAATTTTATTCGGACATGAGGACTGACGGAACGGAAATTTATCTCGGACCGCATGATTTTTATTCAGCCGAGGACAGACGGACTTTCGCACAGACTGATCCCAAGATTAGAGACGGAGCTCAGAAATTTGTTTATAACCTCAGGGCTAGTACTTAGAAATGTAACCTAAAAAACAGTAGCACTGAATGAGAAATTATTAGTCATAAAAGCAATAAAATGTAAATAAAGTAGTATTTTGACTTCCATACAAAACCAAAAAAGCAACTGAGGCAAAAGATGGTTTCAGGTAATTGACCAATGTTACACGTACTGAAAACTCCAAAAACTAGAACTCCGCGAGTCGGATGTGTCGCCTTGTGAACAATGTAGTTTAGGGGAAATGGCCAGGACAAAAATGAAATATGAAAAATAACAAAGGGCAATAACTAAAAAAATAATACGTGCAGAGCAGCATTTCTGTACACTGCACTTCTTATCAATAAGATCTATCATTCTATGATGTTTCAAGTCCATAGCTTTCATACTTGAGGAGAAATGACCAGGACAAAAATAAAGTAAGAAAATCAACAAAGGGCAATTACTCAAAAATAAGAAATGCAGAGTATCAGTTCTTATGCACTGCACTTCTTTTTAATGAGATCTATCATCCTATGAAGTTTCAAGTCCATAACTTTTATACTTTCGGAGAAATGGCCTGGACAAAAATTAAGTATGAAAATTAACAAAGGGCCATAACTCAAAAATTAAGAAATGCAAAGTACCGATTCTTGTGCACTGCACTTCTTAATAATGAGATCTATCATCCTATGAAGTTTCAAGTCCATAGCATTTATACTTAAGGAGAAATGGCCCAGACAAAATTAAAAAATGAAAATAAACAAAGGGCAATAACTCAAAAAATAAGAAATGCAGAGTACCAGTTCTTGTGCACTGCACTTCTTCTTAATGAGACCTATCATCCTATGAAGTTTCAAGTCAATGGCTTTTTATACATTAGGAGAAATGGCCCGGACAAAAATAAAGTATGAAAATTAACAAAGGGCAATAACTCAAAAATTAGGAAGTGCAGAGTACTGGTTCTTGTGCACTGCATTTCTTCTTAATGAGATCTATCATCCTATGAAGTTTCAAGTCTATAGCTTTTTTAGTTGAAGAGAAAATGGCCCGGACAAAATTAAAGTATGAAAATTAACAAAGGGCAATAACTCAAAAAATAAGAACTGCAGAGTACCGGTCCTTGTGCACTGCACTTCGGGTTATTGAAAGAAGCATGCATACCAAGTTTGAAGTCAATCAGACTTATAGTGACTGAGTTCTGCTCCGGACAAGCTTTAGCGGACGCCGACACCGACAACGACAACGACGCCGACACAGACGCCGCCGCCGCCGACACCGCCGACCAAAGTAACCCCTATATGTCACCTTTTCAAGGCGACACAATAACTAGAGCTATCACTAAAGGTGATTAATACCCCAACCAGCAACTTTGACATGGTCTGAAAAAAAACTTTGAACTTAACCTATAATAAATGAATTATCAACTGTGTACAAAAAATACTTTAATTAAATGCAATCCCAACCAGGATCTTCATATAAAATTGCTATAAAACAAGTTTGATTCCTAACTCGAGATATTGTCTGGCAACCATTTTTCTATTTATAGAAATTATGACCTTGACCCCATGGGGTTCAAATGCAATACCATCAAGGGGTTCCACAAGAGGTTGCTATATACCAAGTTTGATTACAATACCTCATTCCTAACTCTAGTTATTATCAAGAAACCATGATGTGAACGACTGAGGAAGGACCGAATAATCGACAAGCTGACTCCTATATACCCCCCTAAACTTTGTTTGTAGGGGCATAAAAAGCTTTTGAGAAATGAAAATAAAAGCATTTCTGGGGCATAATGGACCTTTCAATTTTCAAAGTGTATTTGGATTTTTTAAGTGACAGAACTGATAGAAATAACATACCAAAAATTCTATGTTTCACTTTCACAGTATCGATAAAAGACCTTATCATTTCCTAATATTGGCACCTTTACCATATTCATGGAAACCATGCCTTACATGGGAACCATACCTTACACTCATTTAAAACCAAACTACTAGAAATTCTGCATATCTAACAGTGAACTCTTAAAGCTCTATATAATAAAAACAACTAATAGCATAAACAGCATAAAATTTAATACAAACAGCTTTAAAGCTATTGACTTAGATATAAGTTAAGAGAAAGCGTTTTAAATTCATACATTAAAATATTCACATAAGATTAAGTTCCTATTTCTATAAGTGCAGGTCCAATTTGTGACCATAATTTAGTATTTTGTTTGTTTTGGATTGGTTTGTCATCACAATGACTTTTCAAAGGTGATACTGTCCTGGTGGAGGGAGACCTCAAGTGTCATGCATCATTTCAGGCACAAGGGGACACCCAGAGTAGAACCACCAACCTTCTGTAAGCTAGTTTCCACACATAAAAGAATCAAAAGTATCGGATTGGATTCTTAAGTTCATCACAAGAATTGTATTCTTCAGAATAATTGATATGTATCCAGTAATTTGAATTAAGAAATGATGGAAGATTATATAATTATTGTAAATAAATAAGTGATTGAATATAACGGAACAACCAACAAATTCCCCAGAAATCTTCATGGAAAAAAAATATAAAAAAATCGAATATCAAATAACTATTTCTGTAGACCAAGAAAAATTACATGCAAAAATTAAATGTCAATTGCTCTTTAAAATGGTGAAATCTTTTAAATCTGGTATAGAGGACACAGTGCATTGAAAATGAAAAAAAAAATCTCTCTTTTTTTCTTTCTAAGAACTGATTTCACAGAAACATATCACTTCCATTGCAAGAATTTTTTATTGGTCTATCAAAAGTATAAACCTAATTAATATTTACCAATTGAATTGGAGAATTGAATTCTTTTACAGGTGGGATGAAAACCTACAAAAGTTTGAAAAGTCTTTGAGTGGCAGTTCAAATCAAATACCATCATAACTCAAAAAACTGCAAGGCCACATAAAAAAGGGTCTCTATTCTAACTGATTAACTCTATTCTAATGGCGTCTGACAAAAGACCTAATTTTATTCAGTAAAAACTAGAAATACATTCGTAGGTCACAAATGCCCGCAACTGCATTTATTATGGACAGTCTTTTAATGGACAGATTGACAACTGGAAGGACGGACAGACAAGGGCAAAACTTTATGCCCCTCCCCCTAATTCTTCACTGGAAATATAACCATTTTATCAATCTTAGAATTTATACTTATTGTTACACCACATGCTACTTAAGCTGACCCCCATAATTACGATGCTAATCTCAGTATATCAAGGGTCTTGCCCATTGATGAAAAAATATAGGCTGGTACAATAAACAAAGTAATCAGGATGCTGATGGATTGAGCCCAAACTCATTTGAAAATGTTAAGTTCAGCCAATGCATATTTCCATAGTCTGACAGATATTAAAAGATACACTAGAAAATTTACTAATCCCTTAAAAATATCAAGTAATGGAAAAGCAAAAATATCCCTAACTGCATTAGTCTTGCAGTAGAAATATGGTGAATAGTGCTGTGAAATCAGTCATACATTGCATATAAAATGTAATTTTTTTTTTTTGAATTGTGACTATTTTTTAGTTTTTTTAAATTCTTAGTTCATTTTTGCAAAAGTCGATTTTCTTGAAATTTTTTGGCTCATCTTGAGGCATTCAACCTATAAATAGCTCTGATTTTATAATTGTTGTAAATTGGAATACCTTAAGGTATATAAAGGTGAAAATATACAGCTAAATATACTTTGCAATTTTGTTGCAATAATGTTTAATGGCAGAAAGAATTTTTGATTACAAGTTTTTTTTCTTAAATTTTGAATGAGCCTTCTTCAAAGACCCCTTGTTTTAAAGTGTAAAAAAAAACCCTAATATATTAAAATTCTACATGCCAACAATCAGATCATTCAACATTGAACGTTGCAATCCCTAATATTGATCTCTCAAGATTACAAAGTGACATAAAAAACTCAATAAACAGCTTTTTTCTGAACACATACGTAGCTGAACTTTTAATTAAAACATACTCATCCTGCTATGACAAGACAGTCCGTACGTATTGCAAGGACTGCCTAATTATAAAGCCAGTGTATAGCATATAGAGTTGTCAAAGCATATTGATAATACATAGATATCTGATGAAAATACTGGCAACACACTTGTCTATCGATAATTGCTACTAATTTCTTGTTTATTATTTGCTTTCATAACCGTTTAAATGATTCTAGTAAAATACATGTCGTTTTTGTACAGATATGTTGTGTCCTGTTTAAAAATGATCTTTGCATGATTTTTATCTCACCAGTTTTTGTCATCACTGCTATAACATGTGTCCATTATGTAACAACATCTTAGTGTTAGACATGGCCAATGTTTTTGGTGAATTTTTATAATTTCCAGGCATTTTAATATTTAATCAAAACCTACGTTTTTTTTCAAATGTATGTCTCGATTATTGATTGACAGAAAAAAAAGAACGATACATTGATATCATCTCTATGGATGACAGCTCTATTAGCATAGAGTCAGGTCAGACGGACCGAGTGCTGGCAGACCTAGCTCTATATTGATGAAGAATTCTACACTTACATTCAGTATCTTTATCTTTTTCTTTGCCATCTTTATCACGCGGAGATCGATGCTCTCTATCCTCTTCATCGTTTCTCGAGTCTCCGCTACTTGACCAGTCTTCTGAGATTGTTCGTGCTATTCCAGTAAGAAAATAATCAAATTTATACATATTTGCGCAAACAAAACTTAGAAAATACTAATTACTATGTGGTGTTTTGTACAGTAAAACAAGTAATCCGCGTCATGACAAAACCAAAATAGAGTGTTTGCGACCAGCATGGATCCAGACCAGCCTGCACATCCGGGCAGTCTGATCAGGATCCATGCTGTTCGCTATCAGTTTCTCTTCTTGTAAAAGGGTTGGTAAGCCAACAGCATGGATCTGATCAGACTGCGCGGATGCGCAGGCTGGTCTGGATCCATGCTGGTCGCAAACGCATTATGTTGGTTTTGTCGTGACGCGGCTCATATGTGAAATGTTCACACATTACATACTCAAAATTTCCCTACTGTTTGAGATTTTATTTATTCTTTTTATTTTCAATTTACAATATCACATGACTCAATTGCTGAATGTTGAATCTATGTACTATTATACAATACTTTTTACACACAACATTTTCAAAGCCTTAGCCAGGTTCGATCCTCAGACAGGGTAATTTCTCCATGAGATTTGACCTTGAGATATTGTGTCTCAGGACCAGTTCACAACAGGTCAAACATTTTTGGCTTATAGTGAAAGTTACTGACTATAATAACAACTGTGAAAAGTTACACATACACACTAACAACAAAACTAAGTTTCAATAATTTTTTGATCAAGGTTGGGTCAAGTAGGGCAGATAAGTCAAATTTTCAAACATCTGCAATTTGAATTTTTAAAACAGCATTACAGCGTACAATTCTCTGATGACAAGAAAGAAATACTTACTTGGTATATCTTTATCCACAGGAAGCACAAAACAAAAATGTTTGATCTTATATTTTCATTTTCAAAGAAATACAAGACATCATTTATACATGTTATGTTACAGATTTGAAATTGAAACATGTGTGAATGTGTATGTAGTGATGTATTAGCCAAGCTTTTGATCTGGAACAGTCCATTCAAATTAAGTTATTTCAGTATCAATGTTTTATATATAATTTTTTTTTTCCCCTCCCCCATTTTTTTGCATGTGTGTGTGTGTGTGTGTGGTGTGGGGGGGGGGGTGGAGGTGTACAGGGAGGAGGTCTAAGTCACATCTGCACTGCAATAATGGTCATAATACAAAAATTGAGCAACCAAACAGTTGTGAGCCTGCAGTGTCCATCTATGCATTATTTCAGGCACAAACAGGCACCTAAGTAGAAACACCAAAGTTATTTTTTAAGCCACACAGACGAAACCATCACTACCATTCCATAAGCTAGCTAGATAGCATCCTTAGATGAAAGAACTCAAACATCTAATACACATACAGTTATACAATTTAGATGGTTCATTTTGTCCTTTTTTTCAAATATAATAACTATATCTAATAATGTACCAAATCCCAAAAAGAAATTGTGGGGACTTTGAATTTTGGATTATCAAGTTGCTGCATGGCCGACTGGTTAACATGTGAGACTAGTTATCTCAGGATTACTATTTTCTTGGTTTCAATCTCTGTCAGAGGCGAGCCATTGTTTCCTTGAGCAAGAAACTTCACACTCACGTGCTCAGTACTGGTTTGTTCTAGGAACAGATTCAAGAGCTCATAGCATAAACCAAATCCTGATTTGCTTTGACAGACAGATGGTAAATTAAATGATATACTCTCCCCATCCCAACCCCACACCCCAGTATGACTTGGAAATATGTATATGTTGAACAAAAAACCATCAAATTTATTTTGCCAGTGTAGGGCCACAAGGAAGTTTAAAACTTGTTTCTCACTCCTCCCCCACTGCTGCGTGTCTGTAGGAGGGGATTTGCAGGGCTTAAAATGACAAGTAGATAAAAACAGCAATATAAAAATATTATAGATATGATGCTCACTTGTTTTTTTACTCATTCCCATCATGGTTTCTACACTGAGGTCCATTCGTGGCATTGACAGACAACTAGAAGGTAACATTATTTCTCGTAAACTACCAAAGTTGCACTCGGCTGGAAGAAGTCGGTAACAATTCGCATGGGCCTGTAACATAAGAAACAACAGCTTTACTTAAATGGTTTCAAGCTGCAAACCTCCAGATTCATGCTTATTTTCATGAAAATTTGAAAATGTATTTAAAAGTATAATATTGTGAAGTTACCAAATGAATGCAATTTACACATTATCAATGGCACTTACAACCCATGTAAATTACCATAAAGAGGTCAAAATAGGCAAAAATAGCCCTTACTGTGTTAGTAAAGCAGGAGAAATACAGTTATAAATACTGAAAAATTGGTCATTAATCTCATGTAATAACATGTAATTTATTACTACAATTTTGAATCTTTATTCTTTTCGTACATTTTTCTCAGGTTTGATTTTATCGAAATATTTTTGCTCATCTTTAGGTATGCAGCTTTAAATGTCTGTGTATCACAGAGAGAAGGAATGTGCAAGATTAAAATTTCAATCTCCATGTATTACAACATTGTCGAAGTACGGACATTTGCAAACAAGTCAAAAACAGAAACATTTGTGTTGCTTGTGCTGTAAATGTTAAGTATGTGTTGTGTCGCTTGTGCCATAAATGTTAAGTACAAAAATGCATCTGTAAATAACCACAAACTTTCCATCAATTAACTGGATATCCAACTTCCATGAGCTGAATACAGGCCTTTTTGAAATAGACATCTAAACCTTAACCTAGTTGGAAAGGAATTCATCACAGTTTTCTATTTCCAAAAGTTTTGTTTGAAAAAAACCTCTTCTCTGCACATTAATAGAAAATGGTATACATCAATAGTGTAATAGAAGTTGTTTCTCACCGTTAATCCACACCATTCACATCTCATACCAGCGAGACACTCCGATGACCAACATGTTTTCTTGCACGCCAAACATTTAGAATTGGCCGGAAGGTTACCTTCTCGCCAATGGTGATAATGTATAACAGACTCCTGTAATTAATAACAAAGTAATAATTGACTGAAATATTCATTTATAACTTTATATGACATATTTGCAACTTGAAAATTTAATGAAATATTCATCTTCTAAATCTTTGTTCTATCCAGATGACGAAAAACTGTACCAAAGTCTTATTATATTAAGAAAAACTGTAGCAAAGTCATTTATCTGTCCATGTAGGCTATTTAAAAACATAAAAAAAATCACACTGCCATTTTGTTTATGCGTTTTTTACCCCTCAGGACTAAACAAATAATTGCCATCAATTTTTTTTTGCTGTTCTTGTACATGATACATGTGTATATATATTACTGAAAGTCATGCCTAAAGCAATATACAGTCATAAGATCATGTAACACAACAATGTATACCAAAGAAAACAATGATATCTGGTAAAGAATTTCTGTTAGGCTAAATATTATTCAATACAAACAAATATAATTATATATTCTTCAAAACTTAAGTATAAACAATAAAAGTAAACATATATCATTGTTTTATTACTATAATAGCTTGTTCAGTGAAATACCATTTATACATGTATTTTTATCATTATTGGATTTTTAGTCACACCAACATATTACAGGTCATATGGTGTTTTTTCCACCTTTACTGGTGGAGGAAGACCTCAGCTGCCACTCTGTGTGTTATTTCAGGCTCAAACAGGCAACTAAGTAGAACCATCCACGTTCCGTAAGCTAGCTGGATAGCTTTCACACATGAAAGAACCTGAAAATGCCTGTGCAACTTAAACATACAGCGGTGAGAGGCAAATGGTTTGAAGTCAACAACCTTAACCACTCAGCCACAGACGCCCTTGTAAAAATGTCCTTTATATACGTGTCCATTCATAAAACACAATGAAACAAATCGTACATGCAATTAGCATACAATTTAACAACAGTCTCAGAAAATACTCTTATTTTTTTTATTATTTTTTTTTAAAGAGAACTTACCCTTGTGATAGTAGGGGAGTATGTGGCACATTCTTTGCAGTCACTGACAACAAAATCATGGCAGTCCAAATGTGCATAATATTCACAGACTGTAAAAGCAAACACACAAAAAATCATTTTAGTATAATTTGCTATAAAATGAGTAATATAAGTGTTTCATATTTAGCAGATATTTCATCATAGTTCATTAAAACATACCTAAGAGCTGTTTTTTAAATAATTATAGTGAATAGTTGGCCTCTGGTGCTAGGGTCCCCTGGACACAGATATATATATATATACTCAAGGTTTGCTTTAGTCTTCAGGGTTCCCACAAAGAAGATAATCAAAATTACCTGACTTTTCTCTTACAACGTTGGAACCCTGGTCTTCATTAACGATCCAAGTTTTGTCAGTTATTAGCACAAAATTCTTTTCAATCAAATCAATTTCTATCAATTTTATTTTTCAATCCAAGTTTTGCCATCTGTTAGCACAAAGTTCTTTTCAATCAAATCAATTTCTAAACTAAGACTAGGAGAGAGAAAAAACTGACTTACTTTCACATCTAACAGCTAGTGAATCTTCAAGCCTCTTACGACAAACATTGCAGAATTTCCGCTTAAATTGGGCTGGTTCTGACCAGCAGTGTGCCACAGGGTTCTTGATGAGGGTAGCCGCTATGCTAGAGCAGGCAGATACAACAGTTCTCAAACATTTCTCATGTACTACAAAGTTACACACTGAAAAAAAAACAAGAGTTTATCGTGTGTAATACTTTTGTTTCTAAAACAATCAAACTATTGAACTTATAACTTGTCGAGATCAGTCTGTTGATATCATAATTTGAGTCTAAAGCTGCGGTCTCACTCCCTGCAGAGCCCAGGACCATCCCGGTAAGTTACCGGGATGATCCGGGGTGAAATTATTGTTGCGGTTACACTAACCTAGGCAATACTATAGTAATTCCTAACTAACCACCCAGGATGCGCTCAAGGATCATCAAGGCAGAGTCCAGGTGAAGCTACGGTTCATGTCGGTGCTTCCCCAGTCGTTCCCGGATGACGCTGGAAGAGCCCCGGTTGACCGAGGCAGAGCCCCAGTCGATCCAGGCAGAGCCCAGGACAATCCAGGCACAGCCCCAGTAGAACCCTGGTGGATTGAAAACATGCGAAAATGATTACTGATACATTGATACATAATTTTTATTTAATATAATATTGTTCCAGAATAGTAATTCATAATGATTTTCTGAAAAATCCTTATGCAAGACTGGATAGAAGGGAAATGGGAAGAGTTTTAATACAATCAATGCAATCATCGCAAATTGTCGTGATTCTTTTTAAATGAACTGGGCTTTGCCAGGGCTCTACAGGGATTAACTGTAGCTCCATTGTCATCCTCTGGGGCTCTGCCAGCATATTCCGGGGGGTCTGCCGGCATTCACTGGGGCTCTACCATAGCTCTACTGGCTATATCATACCCCGGATCATTCCCGGTTTGTGCCGGCAGAGCTACGGTGCTTCCAGATGTAACCCCCAATGTTTTCGGCAGAGCTAAGGATGAAGCTGGCAAAGCTATACTTCCTGGATCATCCCAGCCCACCCCGGTAATATTTAATATCTTATTCCATCCAGGGTCAAATGCCGGATCATCCCGGACGTTGCCAGCAAAGTTACGGATGTATCCCGGTTGTTCCCGGATCACCCCGGACATCTACCAGGGCTCTGCCTGGATGTCAGTGAGACTGTAGCTTTAAATAAAAATATATATCTATATGATATAATTTGGCGGTCCCCTGCATATTGTTATCAGCTGAGTTTACTGTATGACCTTTTAGAGTTTAGCACCAGGTTACTGTAAACGCTGAACTGTTTTATAAAATTTACTTTAATTTTGCCAGTTCTGACAATCAACACTCGCGACAGTAATTGACTCACACTGGACACTTATATTTGTTAACTCCCCTTTTTTGACTTTGTTTTATATGCCAAATATCCAGGATCTCCCCAACCCACAGACCTTCCCTTTCCACCTCTATAATCTGACATTTTCCCCAAATTCCCCTCTGACATTGATAAATATTGCATGTGATAGGTGATAAAAACCAAGTATAACCGCATTGACAATATTCATACCCGTTTTACTTCATACTGCAAGCGTTTTGCCTCTAAAATTATTTTCTTACCCATTTTTTTTTTTATAAATTAATTTTTGTTTTTGTTTATAAGAGTGTAATATTGTTTACAAAACATTTTTCATCTAGTTTACTTAAGACTTGTACGTCAAAATTTCAAATGTTTTAACACTATTTAGTTCAATTAGTTCCAGATTTGTTTGCACTTCAAGGCTCTTAAACTAAATCAATGTTTACACAAATCATTTTAATAAAAATCATTTTTATACAAATTTCAAGGCCCTGAAACTATTCAGTGTTAACCTTTTGCAAAGTGCATATTTGTAGCTGATATAATGACAAGAAATTGTGAATTTTTATATCTTTTCCAAGTGGAACGGGTATAACTGTCATGATTAAATTAGAACTTGACTTGTATTTTCTGGTCAAACACCAGCACATGCTATGTCAAGCTCGTACATTCCTACAAAAGCAGAAACTGTAAATTGAGAGTTCGAAAATGAAAATTTCCACAATTTTTTTCCAACATTAATAGAGATAACTTTGTCCAAAATCATCAACCATGACCAAATTCAAACTTGACCTGCTTTAATTCCTATAATGTATCCATACGTGTATGTCAAATTTGAGTTGAATGTGTACAACTGTTGGAGAAATAATGAACGGAAACTGAAAATTTATTACTTGTTTTAAAGTTTAATTGGCATAAAACTGCCAACAAAGGCAACATTGTCGCCCTTGACATAAGCTTTTGTCAGAGATGTGGGCATTATAGATATGCATATAGGAGATATGCTCTGGGAAATATTCAAACAATATCTAGATATTTTATAATCTCTAGTGACCTTGACCTTACAAATAATGTGTCACACTAATAATGTAGTAATGATAGTTAACATTTGTGTTACAACTCATCAATAAATGATGATGAGTACACAAACTTTGACCTCTATGTGACCTTGACTTTGGTAGCAGGGACCTGAATTATGTGCACAATACCAAGCTTCACAATGGTAGTCATGATAATAACCACTTGTGTTTCAATCCCTCAATAAATGATGACTTAATGGTCCCAAAACACATTTCTTTTTTCTATCTGAACTTTGACCCTTATGTGTGCTATTGACCTTTGAATTTCACATGTGGCACTCTGCCTTACAATGGTGAACATTTGTGCCAAGTTATATTGAAATCCCTCTATGCATGTAGAAGTTTTGCTCCGGATAAGTGTTTTTCAATGATCTCCAAGTGTGAGCTTGAAATTTGGCCTAGAGATCTGGTCCATGCTCATGACACTGCTTCTCAAAGTGATGAACATTTGATTTTCTATGAAGTTTCATTAGAATCCCTTCATATTTGTATGAGATATGCTCTGGACAAAATCTCTATATTCATTATTCAATCATCTTTAGTGACCTTGACCTTGCATATATTAACCTAAATTACATGTTTCACACCCATAGTCATGATAATGACTATTTGTGTCCAAATACACATTTTCATATTTTTAACTGAACTCTGACCCCTATGAGCAGTGATTTTTTTCACCATATTTTACAGCTGAATAAAGGATGTTTCCCCTAGCCCAAAATAGGCCTATTTTCCCCTAAAAATGCTTATTTTTTCCCCTAAAATGCCTTGTGCTCTTCCTAAACAGAACCATGACTTAACAGCTGCGCATCAGCTAGAAGACAGAAATCTGTCCCTATAGATAGCCTCTGCTATGTACCATGCATGTTAAATTGAATTGAAATTAATTTTTTTCATAAAATGTGTGAGTAAATTCCATTTTCAGTTATTGGAATTTGATTTCAGGTTTCCCCCTTTTCTGATTTATTGCACTATATTTTCCCCTTCAGAAAGGCACAGGTTGTGATGAAAATTGGAAAAAAAATCAATGATGTGTGACCTTGACATCGGCCGAAGGGACCTAAATTTTGCACGCAACACTCCACCTTACAATGGTGAACATATGTGCCAAGTTATATTGAAATCCCTCTATGCATGTAGAAGCTTTGCTCCAGACAAGCATTTTTAAATGACCTCTAAGTGTGACCTTGACCTTTGACCTATAGAGCTGGTTTATGTGCGCGACAAAACTTCTCATATTGGTTACCATTTGTATGAAGTTTCATTAAAATTCCTCAAAGCGTGTAGGAGATATGCTCTGGACATATTGTGGACGCCGACCACTGCCAGCCCGCCTGCCAAGGGGGGAACTGTAATACAAGCAACCAGTTTTTTTAAACGGGCGTATAAAAATCACCGAACCATGAACTAGGCATTCTTTTGAGTTATCCATATGTAAAACATAAAAGTTGAATGTGTAGAACTAGAAATTGAAATTTTTATTTTACATTAAAACGACTGCATGCCAAAAACAAGATTGCATTTGAGAAAAATGCTATGCCACCGCATTAATACAACACTAAATAGTAGTGTAGGAACAGATTTTTTTCTCGTTTCTATACAATTGAAGATTGTCATTATGCATAGATCCCTGACCTATCTAATTCTTATTATCAGATTAGTGGTTAAATCTATTGTTAATCCAATAAAAGATCAGAGTAGGAATATATCAATGCACTTGAGTCTGGTGAATTTGGTGGAGAAGGTCATATTTCACACAGCCTAAATATCATGACTACATCAAAGGACAACACAGTAAGACACTTTGTCAAAATCTAGGTCAGCTGATATCAAAGTTCACTTTACATCTTAATCTGTGCACATGGTTCAAATTTTATAGCTGTACATCAAAGGACAAGAAAGTCGGTCATATCATCAAAATCTAGGTCACCTGATATCAAAGTTCAATTTTACAACTTAAACTGTGCACATGGTCAAAATTCCATTGTTGTACATCAAAGGACAAGAAAGTAGGTCACTTTCCCCTTGGGCAAGGCAAAATTTTGACCCAAGGGTTTAATTCAAAACAATCTTGATACAGGTCCACCAAACAACATTTCAAGTCAAATATCTAAGCTGTAGCTTTTTCCCATTCAGAAAACATTTGTTTTATTTTCTGTTTTTACTATGTGTACATAATGAGAATCACAGCCCCCGGGCAGGGCCAATTTTGACACCAAGGGAAAAATTTGAACAACTTTGGTAGAGGACCTATAGATGATATTATATAGCAAACATCAAAGCCCTATGCCTTGTACCTTCAGACAAAAATATTTTTTTTTTTTTTACTAAATGTTCATAATGAAAATCAATGACCCCTGGGGTGGAACCAATTTTGACCCCAGGGCTATATTTGAACAATCTATGTAGAGGTTCAAGCCTCATAAAGTCTTATGCCATATATTTAACCTCTAGCCTTTGTCAATTCAGAGAAGAAGTTTTCAAGTTTTTACTTTATACATATAAGGAAAACTATCGCCTCTGGGGCAGGGTAATTTTAACACTAGGGGCATAATTAAAACAACTTTAGTACAGGACCCATAGATGATATTATATACCAAATATCAAAGCTCTAAGCCTTGTACCTTCAGACAAGAAGTTTTTTTTTACTATATTTACTAATTAGTACATAGTGAAAATCAATGACCCCTGTGCCAATTTTGACCCCAGGGCTTTAATTTGTACAATTTTGCTAGAGATTCACTACGCAATGTTTCATGCAAAATATCTTAACTCTAGCCTTTGTAAATTTAGAGAAGATGATTTTTAAGTTTTTACTATATACATATAAGGAAAACCTATGGCCCCCGGGGCAGGGCTAATTTTGACACTAGAGGCAAAATTTGAACAACTTAGGTAGAGTACCTATAGATGATATCATTTAACAAATATAAAAGCTCTAAGCCTTGTACCTTCAGACAATAAGATTTTTTACTATATGTTTATATTGAAAATCAATGACCCCCAGGGCGAGGGCAATTTTGACCCCAGGGCTATAATTTGAACAATCTTGCTAGAGGTTCACTTCACAATGTTTCATGCAAAATATCTAACCTCTAGCATTTGTCAATTGCTAGAATTTTTTTTTTTAAGTTTTTACTATAAGTTTTTACTGTATACATAAAAAATTATAAGAAAAACCAATGACCCCCGGGGCGGGGCCGATTTTGACCCCAGGGCTATAATTTGAACAATCTGGGTAGAGGTCTACTAGACAATGCCTTATGCAAAATATCTAAGCTCTAGGCCTTTTGGGTCTTTACATGAAGGTATTTTAAGTTTTTACTATATGTACATATAGTGAAAATCAATGACCCCCCGGGGCGGGGCCGATTTTGACCCCAGGGCTATAATTAAAACAATCTTGGTAAGGGTCTACCAGACAATGCCTTATGCAAAATATCTAAGCTCTAGGCCTTTTGGGTCTTTACATGAAGGTATTTTAAGTTTTTACTATATGTACATATAGTGAAAATCAATGACCCCCGGGGCGGGGCAGATTTTGACCCCAGGGCTATAATTTGAACAATCTTGGTAGAGGTCTACCAGACAATGCTTTATGCAAAATATCTAAGCTCTAGGCCTTTTGGGTCTTTACAAGAAGATTTTTTTAATTTATTCTTATAATTCCTTTTGGTTGCCATGGCAACCAGATTTCTTCATGGAATGAAATTCTTTGAACAACTTTGGAAGCCCTTCACCCAAGGATCAATCCTGCCAAGTTTGGTTGAAATTGGACTAGTGGTTTTTCACAAAAAGATTTTTGAAGTTCACTATATAATCTATATAACACACACACACACAAACAAACAAACACACACACACACACACACACACAGGTGAATCGCTATATGCCACCGCATCGCAGATGCTGCGATGGCATAAAAAAAAAAAGCTACACTGTTATTTTTGGTTGTTATTTATCTGCAGTATCACAGGCAGAGTGCATAGAGACCGATAAAGCAGGGCTCATCCTGGGGGGAAATTTTAGGGAGAAGTGACTTCCTCGCGAAAATGGAAACAACCCAATGTGTATGCATTAACATGCATGGCTATACATCCTTTAATTATGATATAAACACAATTAACATCACATATAATATTTCTCCAGCTTATTAATTAATAGTTATAGTAGATTAATTAATAGTAGTATTAATTAATAGTAGATTAATCAATAGTAGATCTGGCAATGGCATCTAAATGTTTTTGAGCTGCAAATATGAATAAAAAAAATTATTTTTGATATCTATTGATCAGCTATTTATAAGCTTTCTCTAAATATGTGTTTATATATTTTCATGTAGATTTGTTGATGATAATGTGTAAGGAAAAGATATGATGATAAAATCAATTTTATATTCTTTACTTTCCTCACTCTTTAACAGAAGTTGAGGTCACATTGGATATTTATTAATAATATCTGTTCTATTCAAATGACAGAAATTTCTTTCAAATTCCTGAATGTTGTAATGTCACATTTATATGCATATAATTATGCTTATAAAACAATTTTCAAACATCAAATAATATGTAAAATATGTACTGCAAACATTTGTGCACATTATATTTGATCACTAAAATTACATACATTCATTTCTTATTGAAAAATTTGACTGAGAAATTGTAGAAAATTAATTTCTAATTACCTCCCTTTATTTTCATGAAATGTTAAATTCGGTAATATCTTTATAAATAATGCTTTTTTAAAATTTACAATATTGATAAATCTTAATCTGAGCATCATATTTACCGTAATTTACGACATTAAAACAAATATATATATTGAAAAAAAAGAACACTTCTTTCCTGACAAATTGTGTTGTTATATACGTTACATGATATACGACCGATATGTAGTTTAGCCGGGATGTCGTGCCCACATGCGTAAACTGTGTCAAATTTGGCATTTCTACAAAGAGAACAACCCACTGTCTACAACATACCAATCGCAAGATTTTTGCGAATTGGCTTTCTTAAATTTTCGCGTAGGTGTAACTATCATTCAGAATCAGTAATCATAACTTTCTTAAGTTGCTCGGTTTCGGCATTAATTCGCCTTGTAGCCATGACGTGAGCGACATAACAATTTTACAGTAAAAATTGATGTTAACAGACGGAAATCATTCAAAACTATGATTAAGTTTTTAATCGTGTCGCTGATCATTAATGAAATTGATTATTTTTAATTGACTAACAGTTTTGTGATAGCCGTGAAAAATCCATTACACATCGCCCTGTACTCGGGTTAAAAACCCACCATCGAAGTGCATCGTGTATATCAATTAGGGAAGATTGCACGTGTTTAGATAATCGGGGAAAAAACAATCTATAATTATCGCCAAATCCCGTATTAATCTCGCAAAACTATCATACCGTTTCGGGCCGATGCTCTCATTATTTACTGTTTAGAGTAGGCGGTCTATCGCTTTGCTTACAGGTAGAAGGGTAGTATAAAGCGACGCTCTGATTGGATAATGATAATTAGCGGTCTTCATATGGGCGGATACAATCTCTGCTCTTTACATCGCTAAGTAATTACTATTTGGGAATTAAGATTTTATCGGCGATGTTGACTTCTCTTTGATCAATCGGGAGAGCGAAATTGGAATATACACGGCGAAGTTATCGCCTGAATCGCCCTTCCGGATGAGCCCTGTAAAGTGAGTCGAAAAAATATTTTTCCCTTATATTGTGAATGGGTTCGGTACCATGACAATTGTGGAAAAAAAAATATCCTAATTGTGTATTTTTTCTTAAAAATGAAAATTAAAATAGATCTAAACGGAATAAACCAAATGACCCTTTTTCAGGTATTTCACAAAGAATTTACCACTCATGGAGGGCATTTTTCGTCTGTTACGCTATAACCGGACGTTAACTTCGTATCTATTCTATATCAGATTGTTTGCAATGTACAATCACCACCATTGATTGTCTGCAGATAGTATAATGCCTCAGTCACAAATGACAGGCGTCTATTTCTCAAAAAATCGTAATATCTGCAGGCATCAGACAAGCCACCGTGACAATTGGACAGCAGCAGCTGAAATACTTGCTCATTGGGTGGGTGCTGTCGGATAATTCGTCCGATTTTAAAGGCATCCAAGTGGACATAGCCCGAACCCCGACTGGAGCCCAAACAGGCACCAGTTGTCAAACGAGTATCGCTAAGTACCCAGAAAAGTCAAGCACAGGCACCAGTAGATCATTGTTTTGTTGCACAATGATTGCGTGGCTTGTATTTGTTGTAATTGCGGCTTGATTTTTTACTGATTTTTAAAAGAATATTAAATCATAAAAGGCCAAGCCTTTACCGCCCAGCGCCAATGCCTATAGGTATGCAAGACTATCTTTTGATTTTGTCTTTTGATGTTGCCTGCTTTTGCCGGTGTGATTTTGAAGTTCAGAATGTTGTTCACCATTGGCACAAATGAAATAATATGTATTTGTTTACATTCAAGAAATGTTTTCATGAATATATTTGATATATATAAAGATATATCTTTACTACCTGTTAGGTTGGATATCTTTCAGAAGGAAACGATACGATACGATACGGATACTTGTGAAACACGATACGGTATTTTATCAATACCGATACTCAATACTTTTAAAGCATTTGAGCAGCATTATTCATTATGTATTTATTTTTTCTATAGGAATCTTATTTTGATTTATTTAATTATTAAATTAAAGTAATTTTCAAGCTTCTTTGTGATGTTAATTATACTCCATATCCCTTTTACATGTAAATAAAAAAGTTGAGAAAATGAAAATGTTATTGTTTATGAAATAAATATTCTGAGACCTTGACATCAACATATCAATGATATCATGAATGAAAATTATCCCTACTCCCTATCTTTAATTTTTAGCAGCATTCTATGAATTAATGGTCCTCATGCTCAGATTTAAGTCTATATGACCATGTGTTTCTAGCTCAAAATACGTATATTTTCCCCTAAAAATGCTAATGTTTTCCCCTAAAATGCCTTATGCTCTTCCAGTGTCTATTCTAGGATTTGAAAAACAGGGGGGATTTGTATCGAAAAGTGAGAATTTTTTTACATTTATTGACTTTTTTCTTCTTTCTCCAAGTAAAATTTCCCCCGTCTTTGAAAAAATAGTGGGGAAATATCAAAAATATGAGTGAATCCCCCCATCCCCCTCCTAGAATAGACACTGCTCTTCCTTACCAGAACCATGACTTAAATGCATCTGACTTTAACAGCTACAAGACAGAAAGCTATAATCCCTATAAATTGCTAGATGCTATGTACCATGTGTGTTACATTGAATTGAAATTATTTTTTCTCTCATAAAATTGTAGGTAAATTCCATTTTCAGTTGCTGGAATTTGGTTTCAGGTTTCCCCCTCTTTCTGATTTATCACACTATATTTTCCCCTTTATATAAGTTATGCATTATTAATTTGGTTGTTTACATCGGCAAATTAGTTGGCAATATGTCTGATGGAGCTCAGTGCTTTTTCTCACTTAATTGGGAAGAGGCTTTAACCTCTTGATTTTGGGGAAAATTATCGCTAAAATTGCTAATTTGGGAAGAATACAGGCAGGTTTAAGTTCAGATTTTTAGGAAAACTGCATGATTGTAAAGAAAATTTCAATTGGGAAGAGGCCTTTTATCAGAGTCTGTTACATAAGCAGGAAAATCATTAGAGCTGCATATCATGTCACACAGATGTGTTAATTGCAGTTAATTTACTGGCCCGAATTCTAGTTTTGGATTTATTCTACTATATATTTAACTATTTTTTCTTAAAATTTACACTGGCCCAAACTAATTTACACTCACCATGGGCCACCGGGCCAGTGCTAAATTTGATGACTGAATTATCGGCAGTCGCTTTTTACTTACGCCCAGAGGCAAGGATTTAATTTATAGTCAAGCGCTATGTGATTTGGTAAGGAACTGTTTATGCAGTAAGTAAAAAAGCGCGTAGAAGTCGATTTTGCTTTGATGTTCAAATTCGCCCAAGTTCATTTACTGTAGGTGACTTAATCGGCCAGTTGCTAGAGCCCTGACCATTTAGTGTTGGATATCGATAACTAGTGCTACAGTTCTGAAGACCCTGATTTATTTATCCTTTCAAAAATTACCAATGATATTTATACTGTTTCAAAAAGGACCAGTATTTTAATTTAACAATATTCTATTTTCAATTTAAATACAGAAGTTGAACAATCAGAGAAAATAGGAAAACAAATATAGAAATCATGAATTAAAAATAAAGTAATCATGAATTACTGAGAATGCAAATTTCAGCTTAATACAATGATATTCCTGAACAAAAATTCAGCTGTTTATCATGGAACAAAAAAAGAAAAATAATAATGACATTAAATATATAATTTTGCTGTGTGTTCTAAACTTGAGAACCAGTATGCTCTAGCCTTGGGAAGTCTGCCTTTACATGTTTTGTCTTGTTTCACATTGAATCAATATTTTATTTGTAAAAGTTTTTCTAAAAAAAAAAAAAGAAAAAAAAAAAAAAAGAAAAAAAAATGAGTTAATTTGCTTATTATAAAAAAATGCAAAATGCATTTTTTTTACAGATTTTACCCCTTACATATTTCAGAATTTGCATTTTACCACTCACTCTAGATTTTAAGTGGTAAAAACCCCTTGGCCAAAAAAATTATCTGGAGCTATTATGAATTTAAAAAAGAAAAATGGAGCCCCTTTAAAAAGTTGTCTGCAGGACTTTAGCCATATTTTCTTAAGATAGTAAGCATTTCAAATATTGATGAAAAGGATAGAAATGTATCATCTGAATATTGTCATAAAATTTCTTCATACAATAATGTTCATAAGAGTTTCAGAACATTTTCTTGATTAAAAATAATATTTAATAATTTTTAACAATTCATTATTATCTATATAAGTATAATATGTAGCTTATGCTGCTTGCACATCATACTTACCAATAACACCAATATGATATTCATAAATTTGTAGTTTATTTTCATGTACAAGTGTTTGATGTATGATACAGTACTAGAAACATTATCAACATAAATATTTATGGTATTACTGGCCAATTCACTTTAAACATTTCATAAATTTAAAAATATAAAAATCTTGCTAGATCTACTTACAAAAATATGTAATTTCAACTCAAATATTTTCTAAAACAAACAGAAAAGTATGTACACCCAGATTTATGATAGGAAGGAATCAACAAAATGGTTTCCATTCAAAAGTACAGGTTAAGCTTGTAACTATGCTTCTAGTATTTAATTCACAAACCTTGCAGTGTTTGGTCTATATAAATTATAATCATAATTATATTGGAGATTAAAGCATCAAAAGCCTAAAATGAATATTATATTGTATTAAGTATGGTCACAGGAGCAGTCTTTGAGTTTCGTATGATATTTGTATGTTTGAATGGAGCTATAGTTCTATCAATGATAGAATAAAACTACTTTATTGATCTCCTTTCTCATTATCTGACAACATCATTTATACACATTAGTCAATTCAGCTTTTCCCCCATTGAAAAATCCAATATCTCCGTTAATACAACTTATGCTGTTATAGAGAAATATTTTACCCGTTTTTGTCATCCTTTTTATTACTATTCTTACCAATATTCAATCTGAATTTTTATTCTGTTTATAAAAAAATGTCTTTATTTTATTCAATATACAGAGTGTTGACCTGTTTCCTATATATCCACATAAATTACGAACCATGTTAATACAGACATTTTATCAATAATCTTAACCGGAAATTTAAAACCAGTTGCAGGTATTTCTCTTGCATATTTATTTCTCTGTGGTCGGTCAGATACTGTGTTAAGAGGTAAAATGTGTTAAAATAGTGAATGGAAAAGGTTTCAAGTCCCTTTAATCCCTGGCTGTTAATAGTCTCTTTAACTGACAAAATCAAGGCCAGGGCCTAGAAAAATCAATAACCATAGCAGTTTGTTCATTGCATACAAAATCCGAGCATATATTTCACACTGTATGGGCTTTACACATTTACAAAAACCAAACAAAGCTTTTATTGATAACACTACAGTTTGAATAGAAAGTTCAAGTACATTACAGATCTGTCATGTTGAAATATGCATCTTTTCTCCTTAAAATCCAAGAAAAAATCGGACCTACCTTCACACACAAGTCCTTGTCCTATAAGTCCCCACAGCATATCTGTGCAATGATGACAGTATGTTGGCTTGTGAAAAGTCTTTTTCACGAAAAAATGCCCGTGGCCTCGGTCATCAAAGTCCGGGTATGTGCCTGCCGAGCTAGTACTTCTGTCCATAGCCTCCTCTCCACACACCGCCATCTTGGATCCCGATTCCGAGGTCGCGTACTCACTGCGGCATTTCATGGAGACACCTGTCTTCTTGCGCCAAATTTGGCTGCTAGACTATATCGAAAAAGAAGTTTAGTATATGTTGAAGATGTCTTAAACTTAAGTCATTTTCCATATTCATTTTTATCCGATTCATTGCATGGTTGTAGGAAGTCACTCATTCGCTACTGTTAACTTGTTCCAATACGGAAATGAGCATCTCGTGATTTCGATAACGAGGCTGGGATGCTGGTAAAACTATCCGCGAAGCATCTTTATGCAAATTAGGAGGTAACGTCACGGCTGCAGCGACTAAAACGAAAGTAGAAAAGACGCGTTCGTGTTGTGCAGGTGTTTTTAAGCGCATTTTGTATTTTCATTTCAGATGTTATGTAAGAATGTAAAATGAGAATAAATTAAACAGAATTTAGCACAATTGATCGTTTCGCATAAAAATATATAAAATGTGCTTTTGGTCAAAGTATAATTATTTTATCGGTACGAGTTACGTAGCTTTCACAAGCCGACTGTTAATTTTAAAATAGATCTACATTATTAATTTAAATACATTTAATTAAAATAAATTCTACGTGCGCCAGCATGGCTTTTATTGTGTTCAGATTCGGTGACATGCGCGGATCAAGGTTGCAGCTAGGCGCGTCACCGGGATTTATTTATCAGAAGGGGTCGTAAAATATTGAGAGGGGGTGGGGCGCATTTTACCGTCATGAGTAAAATTTTGCGGATTTTCGCAAGCTTTTGTATGATTTTCATCAAAGAAAAGTCATTTGATATTCAAGTTCAATTGCATTTAGTAGGCAAATAATTAAAAGATGGGTCATGAGTTGACCACCAACTCCGTGCCGGACTCGCTCATGGGTAGGATCAGAGCCCATTTTCCTTCAATATATGGATCAAAGTTTTGATATTCACTTACTTTTTTGTGTGTGGGTGCAAAAAAATCATCAGGCGTGGACTGATAGATACTCGTGTACACGTATATATCCCGTATACATAACGTCTTTATTTTTTGTTTCAAGTTAACGATGATGTACTGACAGTTCATTTAATACTGATAAAATTGCGATCATTGTGAGATAGGGACGTCTCTAAATACGATTCCGATGTTTGATGACGTCACCAGATGTTTTAAAGTATCTGAGTGTCTGAATCAGGCGCGGATCAAAAACATTTATCAAGAGGGGACACAGAATTTTAGCAGTTGGTAATGCATATACTCAAAAACAAAGTATTCCCCATACCATGATGTGATAATACAATGGTTTTTTATTTGCTTGAGGGGGGGGGGGTTAATGTACATTTTCTATATCCTAATTAAACTGTATAATCACTTTCTTTTCGGTGCCGACAACCAAAGATTAGTGTTGTTAAGACCATATCATCAAGGGAGTATCAATTGATGTTTAGAATGGTTCTGGCGAAGAGAAAAATCAACTGTTTTCTGAAGTGCAAACTTTAGTTTGATGATGATTTTTTTTTCACAAAAAAAAGTATTTTTAACAAACAAGTACTTTTAAACTTGTAAAATCTTAATTAATTTGCATTTTGAATTACCTATCAGTTATAATTGTTCACTTAAAAACCTGAATAAAAATATACATACATAATTATATATAATAAGTACAATTAATTTCTAGAGACATAATGTATACGCTGAACAAAATTGAATAATTTTTTGCACATTATTGAGTTCAAGTTGGGATACAACGATACAGACATTACGCCCACAGATATTAATATATACCATATTATTTGTACATGTACATGTATACCGGTATATCAAATCATGTTAATCGTGGAACGTTAAATGATTATTGCCTTATTATCAAATAAATATGTTGTATATTGTCATTTGTTTACATTTTGCTACTTTTATGACAAAATATTTCACATTTATCGCTACTGTCTTCAGGTAACAATCATCTAACATTCTCTCGAACCATTATTTGAACTTTATTAAATTCATGTTTGTCCTTTCTAACTGAATAAAAATTATGTAGTATTTTTTAGGCTTTTAAATAAAACTAAGATTGGTAAGCATCTCAGAACCCGAAAAGCAGAAATCGAGTGAGTTGAGTGAATCACATAATATCTTACGATATATCAAAATGTTAAATGTGTATGTTTGCATTTAGGTTTAAGACATATTGTATAGTTAAAAATGTTCTGTTCTGTTCTATTCTTATAATAATAATTCACAATTAAAGCGCCCGGATGCACTGGAATATTTGCTCATATACACAAGTCAACTTAACTTCCTTTAAAAATGAACAGCATGTGCCCATTTCCTTTTCACATTTCTGTAAATCCTGTATTCTCAATAACCTATGGTGGCTGACTTGTGCCATTCGTGTTTTCGCCCCGCGACCCCGCCAAGCGAAAAGTCGAAAATTAACAAGTTAAAATGGCGAGGGCGTGCAGCGAAAACACGCTTATTAGCGAGGGCGCGGGGCGAAGTTTAATGAATAAAACTTCGCCTCGCGGGGGCGCGGAGCAAGAGTTAAGAAATAAATGGCGAGGTCGCGCAGCAAAAACACGCTAATTAGCGAGGGCGCGGGGCGAAGTTAAATAAATAAAACTTCGTCCCGCGGGAGCGCGGAACGAGATTTAAGAAATAAAACGGGGGGTCGCGAGACGAAAACACGATAATTAGCGGGAGCGCGGGGCGAAGTTAAATAAATAAAACTTCGCCGCGCGCCCTCGCCAATTAGCGTGTTTTCGTCCCGCGACCCTGTCAAGCGAAAAGTCGAAAATTAATAAGTTAAAATGGTGGGGGCGCGCAGCGAAGGCGCGAGGCGAAGTTTAATGAATAAAACTTCGCCTTGCGGGGGCGCGGAGCGAGATTAAAGGAATAAAATGGTGGGGGCGCGCAGCGAAAACACGCTTATAAGCGAGGGCGCGGGGCGAAGTTAAATAAAAAAACTTCGTCCCGCGGGAGCGCGGAGCGAGATTTAAGAAATAAAATGGCGGGTGCTAGCAGCGAAAACATGCTTATTAGCGAGGGCGCGGGGCGAAGTTAAATAAAAAACTTCGTCCAGCGGGAGCGCGGAGCGAGATTTAAGAAATTAAACGGGGGGTAGCGAGACGAAAACACGATAATTAGCGGGAGCGCGGGGCGAAGTTAAATAAATAACACTTCGCCACGCGCCCTCGGGGGCGCGGAGCGAAAACACGCTTATTAGCGGGGGGGGGGGAGATAATAAGCGTGGTTTAATTTCTTTAATCTCGCCCGCGCCCCCGCGGGGAAAAGTTTTATTTATTAAACTTCGCGCCGCGCCCTCGCTAATTAGCGTGTTTTCGCTCCGCGCCCCGCCATTTTAACTTGTTTATTAATGACTTTTCGCTTGGCGACACGAATGGCACAAATCAGCCACCATGATAATCTAATGTAAGTTTAATCTTAAATGTGCATTGATGGGCTTAATTTCATCGATAATGTGGACGAAAGTTTATTTCCTTTAAAGGCACACTATGCTTTTTCAAAAAGAGCAGACATGTATTTTACTATGTTTAGACTCACGCCATATTAGTTGCGCCAGTGATGACAGATTGCTGCAGAAATGGAAAAATTACTGATTACTACGGGAGGATCATAATCTTCGTTGATATATTTATGTTTCGCAAATTAAGGAAAATTCATTGCTATTGATAACTGTCCATTTACTGGAGATACTATCTCGTTTCGCAATTTCATAAAATATTTGTACGGGGGCTAAAAGTGACGGCTTGAGAAAAATGATATTTTTTTTTGTTAAAATATTTCAAGTTTGTAATAAATGAAGTTTTGTGCTATGGACATAAACATTCATCAGTTAGGGTCAAGTCTGTCACAGGATGAGAACAATGTGCAGCGTGGCCGGGACTCGAGCCCGGGACCGTCGGAAGATTGGTCTACCGATTGAGATATCCGACCGCTTACTAATTTTCATTGCTAAATACATGTAGTGAATAATTCTGAACATACACATGTCAATCCAATGTGCAGGACACGTTGACTGGTTAAGAGCCGAGCGTCTTTATTGTATATATAATTGAGCCGCGTCACGACAAAACCAACGTAATCCGTTTGCGACCAGCATGGATCCAGACCAGCCTGCGCATCCGCGCAGTCTGATCACGATCCATGCTGTTCGCTATCAGTTTCTCTACTTGTAAAAGGGCATATAAGCGAACAGCATGGATGCGCGGATGCGCAGGCTGGTCTGGATCCATGCATCCATGCAAACCCATTATGTTGGTTTTGTCATGACGCGGCTCAATTTATTATTGGAGGACTGGTTTAGTTTTATATCGCAATCTGCCGATGTTCTGAGACAGAGAAGGCAGGCAGGGGCGATGAGAAAAGGTACTACCTAAACGGCTTAAACGGCGGTGCCCTTTGCCGGCACAAACAGATCTTTTCATGACTAACCTCCATTTGATACTCTGTGGAAATTGCATGTAGGTTACTTATCACCATTTTGTGTTTCAAAATTAACTCTTTAAAAAAAAGGCAAGACCGGTGACATTTCCGGAGTCCGTACTCGGCAGCGAAAGCTGCATTTTGTGTCTTAACTGGCGGATGGACCCTCATTATTATCGTGGAAACAGGCTAACGTAAAACACGTCGCGCAATGTTTTGTATTGGTCTAAAAAAAACTATTGCGTTGTATTGTTATAAGCATCATATTTTTTTTATCTATCCGTCCATTTACCTTTAACTACAAAACAAGTTCGTTTTTTGATGAAATTTAAATATTTGTTTTTGTTCTGTATTTCTTTTATTTGATTGGGATTGGTCGTAGTTATTCTGGATTCCAAAACTTTAATAGCCGCTTTTCACATTTTGTTGATATCCAAATCTCACCAAAATAAAAAAGCACAGGTATAACCACGTTTTACTTCACCAATGAATAAATCGTGTGTATTGATTTAAGACGGAAAAATAAGATATAGAGGATATTGAACGAGTATGATAATATATTCACTACTGAAATTATTGCACGAGTTGAATAAATTTATATTATGCGAGCGTCTGGCGAGCATAATATTATTCACCGAGTTCAATAAATTCAGAAATGAAGTTACGCTATTTGTCACATACCCAAAATAAAGACCGTTTAAAGTGAAAAAAAGTCATTTTCATTGACGCGCCTATAGGATAAAATGTTAGCGCACCTGTATAACGCTAATTGACATCACGGCAAAATATCACGCCCGTTTAACTCACAACGAGTGTAAAATGTCCATCGGTAAAATTCCGTTCCTCGTTGTGAGCAAAAAAGGGTATAATTATCTTCGTTTCTATGAAGACTTTCAGATAATAATTTACGCTGAAGTCTTAGCTAGCGATGTATTTTCCGAGTATGCACATGTAAAGATATTGCCTGTTGGTGAACAATTTGATGGAAATACCGTGCGACGCAGTCACTCGGGGTAGGCTGGAAAGCTGGAGACAACTTCTCTCCGGACCAAATTTAACATTGAAAACGTCGATTCTGGTGACGTTTTGTGCATTCTAACCTAAAACAGATGCCCACAAGACTTCAGCGTAAATAATTATCTGAAAGTCTTTATAGAAACGAAGATAATTATACCCTTTTTTGCTTTAATCCTCGTTGTGAGCACCTAACCTCGTTGTGAGCAAGACAAGCGCAGTGCGTGTCTGGTTTTAATATGTAATTCAGATGGTGAAAATATAATTTTCAATCTACCAAAGCAATTAAAACGTTTTTGCACAGCAGCATTATTTTGAAAGACGTTGTGCATACCCCGAAGGGAGGCATATTACTTTTGAACTGTCCGTCCGTCAGTCCGTCAATCCGTCCGAAAACTTTAACATTGGCCATACCTTCCTTATTAGTAAACGGATTTGATTCATATTTGAACACAACATCCCTTAGCACATGACCTTCCTACGGACCTGTATTTTTACCTTGACCCCTGAATGGCCTTTACCTTTTTTCGCGGAGGATTACTTATTCAATTTAGTGTGTTGTAACTTTTAACACTACACAAGTATATTCTTAGCTTAATAGATTATGGTAAACAAAAAAGCTACATATACCTACCACAGGTGCTAGTGGCATTGATTTGACCTAAAATGTGTTTGACCTTGTTATTTATACAATAAAATATCATAATATTAAAAAAAAAAAAAATTTTTTTACTGTTATATTATTATAGACTATAATAATATAACAGTGAAAAAAAAAATTCTATTTTTTTTTTTTTTATATTGATATTTTATTGTATAAATAACAAGGTCAAACACATTTTAGGTCAAATCAATGCCACTAGCACCTTGTGCAAATGCTGGTAAACTAATAAGGGGAGGTAAATTATGTATTTAATTGCATATACTTCGCGTGTTGCCAGAGTTAACATCGAGGACAGTCTGTGTGATATAAACATGCATGTATTAATCCTGAGCTTCATTCATGTTAGACTGGCCAAGTTATGTAGAAAAGGAAGAAATATTGCAAAGAAAAAAATGTGCAAAAACGTTTTGATTGCTTTTGGTAGATTGTAAAATGGTATTCTCGCCATTTGAACCAGACACGCACTGCGCTTGTCTTGCTCACAACGAGGTTATGATGCTCACAGCGAGGATTAAAGCAAAAAAGGGTGTAATTATCTTCGTTTCTATGAAGACTTTCAGATAATAATTTACGCTGAAGTCTTGTGGGCATCTGTTTTAGGTTAGAATGCACAAAACGTCACCAGAATCGACGTTTTCAATGTTAAATTTGGTCTGGAGAGAAGTTGTCTCCAGTTTTCCAGCCACCCCGAGTGACTGCGTCGCATGGTATTTCCATCAAATTGTCCACCATCAGGCAATACAATATCTTAACATGTGCATACGCGGAAAATACATCGCTAGCTAAATGCATTCCGATATTTTTACATAAATGTCTGTAATCTTCAAAAAATATGAAAAACTAACCTTGTTTATCGTGTCACACGTCATAGATGGGTGCTCACAACGAGGAACGGAAGTTGCTCACAACATTTTTACCGATGGACATTTTACACTCGTTGTGAGTTAAACGGGCGTGAATATATACGGCCGTGTAATACATTTTTTAACGGAGTCGGAAAATCGGCACTGCACGGGTGTGTGTTGAAACATTGTTATATACAGTACCGTTGTAATATGAAAGTATTGAAAAAATAATATAGCAAACTACTTTGCTTATTTCTCTGCAATACAGATAATAATACAGCGGTAAAAAACACAGCACTTCGAAGCGTCGCGAGATCATGTGCCTTATGTAAAAACTTTTGAGTTCTCTACTTCATAAGATAATCCAAATAATACATTTTTCTGTTGCTTTTATCAATATTTGTAATACTTATGAAACATGTGCCAATTGTAGATTGAAGCGTATTTGAGCCGTGTCATGACAAAACCAACATAATGGGTTTGCGACCAGCATGGATCCAGACCAGCCTGCGCATCCGCGCAGTCCTATCAGGATCCATGCTGTTCGCTATCAGTTTCTCTACTTGTAATAAGGTTGGTAAGCGAACAGCATTGATCCTAATCAGACTGCGCGGATGCGCAGACTGGTCTGGATCCATGCTGGTCGCAAACAAACTATGACGCGGCTCATTTGTTTTTTAAGGAAAATGCGTATACTTGGTTAGCACAAACAACAGTTTGATATAATGCTATTATATAAGTTTTCTACTTCAGATAAAGGGCCGTACGATTTCAAGCTGCATGCCTCCAGATGAGTGAAACTATCTTAATAAAATCAAACTTGAGAAAAAATGTACTAAGATTTTAGGAAAAGTAATAATATTTAATTTTCAAGCAATAATTTACATGTGCGATTAATGACTTATTTTTCAGTATTTATAACTATATTTCTACTGCGTTACTATAACACAGTAAGGGCTTTTTTCCGCATATTTTGTCATCTTTTTAGTAATTTACGTGGGTTGTAAGTGCCATTGACAATGTGTAAATTGCTTCCTTTTGGTTAATTCACTAAATAATACTTGTAAACCCTTTTCAAAATTTTCATTAAAATTAGCATGAATATGGAGGCTGCTTAAGTCGGATAAATGATTTGTTCCGGAATTTTCAACAAAAAAAAATTGTCTTACCTTTTTCCCGCTTTTTTTCATAATTTAGTCCCTTAACTGTTGATGAGTCCAGATAATTAAATCAAAATATCTATAAATTTGTTAGCTCTATTCTGTTATATACTATAATTTCGCAAAATGCGCATGCGCAAAATATCTCGTATTGCATTTTTCAAAGGCAATAAATTATGATGACTGCGTTTATCATCACATAAACTAAGAATTGAAACAGGCAGATGCCAGTTATGATAAGCCCCGCCTCCTATGTATAATGCGCGCATGCTATGCCTCTCTGATACTTGTAGTTAGTTCTTATAATACATTTGTACAGTAAACATTAAAAGCTAGAATCTATCCTTCGGGTCTGTGTAATCAAACAATTCCTTTAAGGGTCTGGTTTTATTTAGAACATTACAGCAGATATGCGCCAAATAGAATAGACCGCAATCAAAGAAAATGCTTACTTTGTAACAGAAACGTTATTACAGCAGATATGCGCCAAATAGAATAGACCGCAATCAAAGAAAATGCTTACTTTGTAACAGAAACGTTATTACAGCAGATATGCGCCAAATAGAATAGACCGCAATCAAAGAAAATGCTTACTTTGTAACAGAAACGTTATAAATATCATGAGTATCATTTTGTAATTATTTTACGATGAATTAAGAAAGACTTTTATAAAATCTTATTATTACAGGCATCCAAGTGTTTACAAATTTGTAGAATTAATGCAATCTAAAAATTTTAAAATAGTAAAGAATCTCGGTAAATAATAGTAGAAAGCTTTTTCTGCTAGAGCCAGTCAAATTGTTTAGTTTTTCATATCAATTATACTATTTACTAGCAATTGTTTATATTCGCATATTGTACTTTACTTAATCTAGGTTGTGTCTAATTTTTGTATTCTTTAAAACTGAATTGCAACTGTATTCACATACCCATCCTCCTTCTCCGTGTGATAAATATTCTTTTTAACCGTGGCGCGCGGGCGCGTGCGTGCGTGCGTGTGTGTGCTTACTTTCTCCCACTATGTTATGCACTTATGTCAATGTTTCTATGTATGCACTTGTCATGTGATTGTAAATTTGTATTATATATTATTTGTTATAACGAAAAACTTGTAAAAGATAATTCCATCGATCGATCGATCGATCCATCCATCCATCCGTCTATCTATCTATTTATGATGATAACGGGATGATAACGACGGCGGATGATTTTATGATTATTGTTATAATTGACAATCGTAATAAATTGAATAATGATAAAAGTTGTCGTCAAACTATCTATACAAATTGATTATATAAATAATATAAATTATATAAAGGATATTTGTTTGTTTTGCATGTAAGATTGAAATATAATTTCACTGAGTGAACACCAGATGCAATATTTTCACGAGTGGCGTAGCCACGAGTGAAAATATAATAGCTGGTGTTCACGAATGAAATATATTTCAATCTTATATGTAAAACAAATAAATTTTCTTTTTATTTCATGCTTTTAAGTGATTTTAAGTACTTTTTACTGATTTTGCCGCGTAACGTCGCGCATTCTCCTTTGTGACGTCATCACATCATGACGTCACATCATCAGTTTTGAAATTTAGTTCTGTTAAATTACTCTAATTTTGTTACATTTTTAACATGATGTATGGTGACATCGACTTTCTTTTCCTAAAGAAGCAAAATTTACGTATGACGGCATTTATTTCTGCCTGTTATTCCATTTAGTTATGATTTTCTTTTCATCCGCATTCAGATATAGTTCGGCTACAGTGAAAATTATATTTTATAAATTTCACTAGTGGTTTATCAGAATATAATTATCTGATATATTACAATAAAACACTGGAAAGTATGAAATAAATATATTATATTCATGTTAAGTATATTTGCAATAAAATATAGGATATAGCGATATGCCACCTTAAGAAAAAGAAGAAAAAAGAACGAACAAAAACCACAACCTTGCCGCCCACCTGAAATTCTTACATTTATATTATTAGTTATAAAGATTGTTGACAGGTTATATGGCCCTATATAAACGGCTATTTGGAAATATAACCCGAGCCGCTAGGCGAGGCTTATATTGCAAACAGCCGTTTATATACGGTCATATAACCTGTCAACAATCTTTATAACGAATTTATAATACAGCAAGCATCATTTTTTAGAGAAAAAAGTATGATTTCTTCATGAATCGACAGCAGCCGTGTATATAAAACTATATAAACGTCACGATTATCCAATGAAAAGCGACGTTACAAACGTGCAGTATTTTAAAGTTTTATGTACACGGCTGCTATCGATTCATGAAGAAATCTTACTGTTTTCTCTAAAAATGATGCTTGCTGTATTATAAATTCGTTATAAAAATTGTTGACAGGTTATATGGCCGTATATAAACGGCTGTTTGCATACGGCTCGGGGTATATAGACAAAAAGCCGTTTATATAGGGCCATATAACCTGTCAACGATCTTTATAAATAATAATATAAACGTCACGATTATCCAATGAAAAATGACGTTAAAAACGTGCAGTACTAAAAACCCAATATCGCAACTTTTTGTCGCCTGCCATCAAGCCCTGATGTGACTTGATATCAATTAAATTATAACAAAATCTGTAAATGGACAATATGTAAAACGTTGTTAAATTCAGATGTAGCTGTTACGGTGTTTCGAATAATAAAATTCAAAGTAATATACAGAATGGGGTATGTTAACCAAAAAATTGACCAAGCACCGTTTCAGCCAACTTAAATTTGACTTTTAGGAAATTCTATATACTTAACGCAAGGGAAAATACTCAATTACGATACACACAAAATGTTAACAGAGTAGTTTCCCTTTACTTTGTGTAAAATGTAATAAAGCTATATCATTAATTAATAAAACACGAAGATTACATAGGATGTCAATATTTCTTAAGATAATTTTCATACAAAAAAAAACGTTATCTTTACCAAATTTTTCGATGAAAGTGATTTCTCGATTTCGTTCTTAAGATAGAAGGTCGCCTCACTGTTTCGTGACGTGCCTCAAAGATCATTGACAGTATTGTTTAACTATGAAACAGAATTAATGCATTTATTCTATCTTGCTTGATGATATTGGGACTTACATTTTGCTTTCTTCCATACTTCTTTATGACAACGGGAACTTGCGTTTTGCCGAATTACTTAATGCACTATTATGTATTCGCAACTGCATGTGCTTTTTTCTGAACCATCAAACACACATATTTTAATATGCTATATGTTTATTTGCATCTTTTTCTTAGAACAACGTATTATGTACGGTGTTTAAAAGAACATTCTTTGCTTGTTCTTGATATAACTAGATGTAAAATGGTAAGTTCCTGTCAGTACCTTTAACTTGTTTTAAATCTGCCACTTTACATTGTCGACACTATTTAACAATAAATAATTATTTATTATTAAGTTGATTTACCGTAACATAAGTCCTTCATTTGACAATGATGCACATAGAACCAACGTTACAAAAAAGTGTTCAAGGATGGGGCGTATATATACTACTTATGTCCGCTTTTCAGCAATTTCAACATATACAACATGAAATATATATAAACGATTAACATATGATACTTGATTATGACAAATGTACATTTATATATAATAAGACAGACATAATTAAGTTCAAGTTAAATAGTTTTATATACAAGTATAAGCTTCTATATATTATTATATTTCTATATGAGTATATTAACATTATAACAGAGGTTATCATAGAGAAATAAGTGTTTAAGCGTAACAATAAAAACACATTAATATACTTGTTTACATATTTCACATTTCAATTTCATACTAATAATGCAATGTAAATATATGGACAGATAAATGACTTTGCTACAGTTTTTCATAATATAATAAGACTTTGGTACACTTTACTTGTATGGATAGAACAAAGATTTAAAAAATGAAAATTTCATTAAATTTTCAAGTTGCAAATATGTCATATAAAGTTATAAATGAACATTTCAGTCAATCATTACTGTGTTATTAATTACAGGAGTCTGTTATACATTATCACCATTGGCGAGAAGGTAACCTTCCGGCCAATTCTAAATGTTTGGCGTGCAAGAAGACATGTTGGTCATCGGAGTGTCTCGCTGGTATGAGATGTGAATGGTGTGGATTAACGGTGAGAAACAACTTCTATTACACTATTGATGTATACCATTTTCTATTAATGTGCAGAGAAGAGGCTTTTTCCAAACAAACAAAACTTTTGGAAATAGAAAATTGTGATGAATTCCTTTCCAACCAGGTTAAGGTTTAGATGTCTGATTGAGTGACTGACTGTAGCTGGTTAATGGCAGTGTTGTTTGTCCTATTTTTTGTATGTGTTCAATGTTTGTCCAAATAGTGGAGACTTTGATGAAATGAAGAAATGGCCAATAAATGATAGCTTGTCAGAAATTTGGTAAGTTGAACGGAAAAAAGTAAAAAGGCTCACAACAATGTTTAAATGGTTTGAAGATAATGTTATTGTATGCAAATGTAATTGTTAAAACTGTAATTGATGCAATTTTCACAAATGAGTAGTAGATATAAAGGGGATGAAGAAAAAAGGTCAATAGATGGCCACCCATTTTTTAAAATTTAAGTTATGGACACATAATGAAAAAACAATAACTTCTTTTGATACTTTTTGTCTTCTTATTTTCTTGTATAAGTAATTTCAAGGGATTCCTTATGACCAATATTTCTTATTTTCTTGTATAAGTAATTTCAAGGGATTCCTTATGTCCAAAATTTCTTATTTTCTTATATAAGTAATTTCAACCAAAAGAAAAAAAACTTAAAAAAGCACCACCAATAACATAATTACAGATTGACATTTGGGATTTAAATGTTTGTCAATTTTGAGACTGAAACCATATATTTGTGTTTGCATTTGGAATGATTGAATTACTAAATTACTAAATTCAACAATGGATGTTACAATTTTTATTTAGTTTAAGTCTGACAATATATTTGGAGATGAAAGATTAAAAGTTGAAAGGTTTATATTTTATGTTTTGTTGGTTTTTTTCCAGGGGAGGTTATTCGTGTTTGATGGCAATGTTTCCATGAAGAGGCGTTTATACAGAACTATTTCTGTTCCTAAAAATGCCCCAGCCCAGGCAATACTGGTACGTAGCTAGCTCTTGTTCATCATATCTGTATTTTACAACAAGCATGATTGAAGTGCACAGAGGTGAACTTTTGTGATTACAGTGGGTCCTTTATCTGTCTTTTGTCGTCCATCATAATCCACAATTTCTTAAAACATCATCTCTTTCTTAAACGGTTGATGGATTTTTACCAAAGTTCAAAGGAATCAGGATTATTTGGTTTTCTAGAAAAGTTAATAATTGGTTCCAGTCTGTGAGATAATTAGGTCACAGGAGCTAAAGATAAACATTTAAAATGAAATTCTATAAGAGTACTCATCTTCTTCAAAAGTATAATGCCCATAGCTTAGATATTTGGCATGTTACATGCCATATTGACTATTGATCCTCTACAAAAGTTATATAAAGCTAAAATGGCCCCACCCTAGGGGTCAGTAAGTTAGTTTACAAAGGCTTATATAGGAAAATATATGAAACTGTAATGCCCAGAGCATATAAATTTGGCCTGTAGCTGGACCTCTACACTTGTTTTATCTGACCTCTACATTTGTTTTACTTCTCCCTACATTTTTAGCTTCGCTATTCATTATGTAAGAGCTATTGTACTCACCCAAGCAGCAGTGGCACACATCATTTAAGTTTTCGTATACAAGTCATTGTCTACAAAGATTCTTGATACAGTGGCTTGAAACTTCTCACACTTTTTACTTTGATTATCTAACACAATGGGCACAGGTTCCATGACTCTGATTTGGCTTTTAAAGAGTTATGCCCCTTTACTTACTGTCTAGCACTTGGAATAATGGAGCACACTTTCTTACTAACAGCTTTTGTTCTGTTGGTAGTTTGTTACTGCTTAAGAGTCACCTTGAAATTACAACGGGGAAAAGGATTTTTTCCCCTGAACACTGTACACTGTACTCCATATCAGTTAAAAACTACTAGTTAAGCATATCAGACGAAGAACAGAAAAACATGCTAATTTGGGCATGGAAGACATGAAGTTTTACATCATTTACCTTGAATGTTTCATTCACTTGGTAAAGTTGTCAGTCATGCTGAAAAAAGTTGGGTGTACTGGTACAGCGGACAATTTAGTGCTAGCAGGGATATAATAATGGCCCTATGCCACCAGTATAAATGTTTGCCGACTGACCTGTCATAATTACAAGGCTGCCCAATGTTAACATTTCGATATTCAGCAATATCCATTTGCTTTTGCAGTTTACACCTTAAAGGAACTTAAAAAGCCTAACAAAAGCAAAATATTAAATATGAAAATAATACATTCTAAATACATAGGGAAAACTTAAATTAGTATATTACCCCTTTTAAGTAGCAATAATAACATGTCTATGCAGACAGCTTGCATGTATTTGCAGTGTTACTGGATAAATTTCTGTTGGCTTTTCAAAGATTACATATTTTGATACTATTATATGAAATTAAAATTTTACACGTATCATTTGTGTGTTCATATTTTGTTTACATAATGAAGATTTCAGCAGATATTTTTATTTAATTGTTACCCGTGGACTGTATCAGCTTTTGTTATGAACATTAATGGGTACTTGCAACACACCCAAGAAGGGTTTTGCAGTAATTCAAGATAGTCTGGGATGATGTAATGTGGGGTAAAGTAAGGTTGGTTTGGTAGATATTTTATATTACAGGTTTTGTCTATGATTAGATGAACAAAAGACTGATGAACATTAATTGGTACTTACAACACACGCAAGAAGGGTTTTGCAGTAATTCAAGATAGTCTGTAAGGTGGAGATCATGGGGGTCATGTTGGGTAGGGTAAAGTAAGGTAGGTTTGGTTGATATTTTATTTTCCGGGTCTTGTCTATGAATTGAAGATGAATTAAAGATGGAGGTGGAAGAGGTGACAAAGGGGATTAAGATTTATTGATTTTTCGTAATGAAGGGAGGGGGGGGGGGGTAAACAGTGTATAAGATATGATGCTAAAATTGTCATTTCATTGTGCTTACAGGAGGCAGCTTTGAAAACATTCCACATATCTGACGATCCTAAAAATTACTATGTTGCCGAGGCATCAGAGTTTGGTAAGTTATACTTTCATAACATAGTACAATCCTCTGCCAAGCAACAACCTATGGGAGGCAAAAATTTTGGTAGTTGTGGAGAGGTGTTTATATAGAGAGATTGAAAAACACTGTCTGCATACAACTTCTTCACAAAAATTAAGCAAAAACCAATATTAGCAGCTCCTAGGTTCAACAAGACTCGATTCTTCTAAAAGATGATAACTTTGAAAACAGCTTGGCTCGGCTCAGCTGCATGCACAACACAATAAAAAGGTTTTTTTACCGTCCTAGCCCAAAGGCTATGAAAGCTTGACTTCTACATATCAAAAAACAAATATCAGCTGTGTACAACTTGGTGAATAGAAATATTCTTGTTATAAACTACGGCAAAAAAGATGCATACAAACAAAATAATGAAGTTGGCGCAAATAACTGGTAGCATTGTTGTGTCATTTTGAAAAAGGCCACATAATGGGGTTACTTTTGTCGATGGTGTCGGCGTCGTTGTCGGCGTCCCCTTAAGCTTGTCCGGATCATAAGTCAGTCATTATAAGTTGGATTGACTTCAAACTTGGTATGCATGCTTCTTATAATGACTCAAAGTGCAGTGTACAAGAACCAATACTCTGTACTTCTTAATTTTTGAGTTATTGCCCTTTGATAATGTTCATACTTTATTTTTGTCCGGGCCATTTCTCCTAAAGTTTAAAAGCTAATGACATGAAACTTCATAGGATGATAGATCTCATTAAGAAGAAGTGCACTGCACAAGAACCAGTACTCTGCATTTTTAAAATATTTTTTGAGATATTGCCCTTTGTTAATTTTCATACTTTATTTTTGTTCAGGCCATTTCTCATAAATTATAAAAGCTATGGACTTGAAACTCTTTAAGATGATAGATACTATTGATAAGAACTGCAGTGCCCAGAAACTGCTGCCTTTAACTTCTTATTTTTTGAGTTATTGCCCTTTGTTAATTTTCATATTTCATTTTTTGTTCTGGCCATTTCTCCTTAACTTAATTGTTCACAAGACGACACATCCGACTCGCGGAGTTCTAATTTAATAAACTACTATGACCAATCAAAAACAACAAGATATTACTATCCAATAAGAATGCTCGTTATAGATAGGGCAAGAAGAAATACTGACGGTTACAGAACTGAGAAGCTGTCATTGATAATTAAATATTTAAAAATATTAAAAATAATCTGTTGCTGAGAGTTGTTTTATATATAGAGGGTGTATTTTGAAGCCTTTCTTTTAAAAAATAATACTGTTGTAAAGAGGTTATTGGTCAACAGAGGGCCTCTGCAGTTGCACTGAATATCAGATGGCCAAGAGGACTGCTCTGTGACAGAGGTTTTATGCTCCCCGAAGGGAGAGCATATAGTCGCCACCTTGTCCGTCTGTCCGTCCGTCAGTCTGTCCGTACGAACCCAGAGGTACTTGTGTGACTTGGAGAACAATGGATAACAGTTAATTCTCTTTGATCCTATTCATTCCGTTTTTACTTGTGTGTCTTTTTCTAAGCCTTGTGTGGCTAAAATGGCCAAAAGATCAAAGGAAAAGTCACATAAGTACATGTACCATTTTGTGAGTACGTCCGTCCGTTGTCTTGTCCGGAGCATAACTTTGAAAACCCTTGGAGATAATTTGTTTAAACTTTCATACAGTGGTAGAGGGCATTGAGGGGGAGTGCATTGTCAAAGAACCATAACTCTGTTTGATGCCCGGTTTTTGAATTATCTACCCTTTTAGAAAAAATCTTGTCCGAGACATAACTCTAAAACTATAAGAGATATCAAGATGAAACTTTGAAGGTAAACAGATCTCAATGGGTAGATGTGCAATGCACAAGAACCATAACTCTTTTTTGTCTAATTTTGGAGTTATTGCCCTTTGTTAATTTTAACACTTTGAACCTTGTCAGGAACATAATTGGAAAACCCTTGGAGACAATTTGTTTAAACTTTCATACAGTGGTAGAGGGCATTGAGCGGGAGTGCAGTGTCAAAGAATCATAACTCTATTTTGTCCGGTTTTTGAATTATCTTTCCTTTTAGAAAAATCTTGTCCGAGACATAACTCTAAAACTTTAAGAGATATCAACATTAAATTTTGTAGGTAAATAGATCTCAATGGGTAGTGCAGTGCACAAGAACCATAACTCTTTTTTGTCTAATTTTGGAGTTATTGCCCTTTGTTAATTTTAACACTTTGAACTTTGTCCGGAACTCTAATACTACAAGAGATATCAACATGAAACATTGTAGGTAGATATATCTCATTGAGTAGAAGTACAGTGCAAAAGAACCATAACTCTGTTAAGCCTCATTTTAGCTCACCTGTCACAAAGTGACAGGGTGAGCTTTTGTGATCGCTTTTCGTCCGGCGTCCGTCCGTCGTCCGTCCGTCGTCCGTCCGTCGTCCGTAAACCTTTACTTTAAATGACATCTCCTCATAAACCACTAGGCCAATTTCATCCAAAACTTCACAGGAATGTTCCTTTGGTGGTCACCTTTAAAAATTCTTCAAAGAATTGAATTCCATGCAGAACTCTGGTTGCCATTGGCAACCGAAAGAAAAAACTTTAAATATCTTCTTTAAAAAACCCTAAGAGCTAGAGCTAAGATATTTAGCATGAAACATGTTCTAATGAGTGTCTACCAAGTCTGTTCAAATAAAAGCCCTGGGGTCAAAATTGGCCCCGCCCCGTGGGGTCATTGATTTTTCCCTATGTGCATATAGTAAAAACTTAAAAAATCTTCTTTTAAAGAACTCAAAGAGCTAGAGCTAAGATATTTAGCATCAAACAGGTTCTAATAGGTGTCTACCAAGTTTGTTCAAATAAAAGCCCTGGGGTCAAAATTGGCCCCGCCCCGGGGGTCATTGATTTTCCTTATATGTGTATAGCAAAAACTTAAAAAATCTTTTTTGAAAAAAAAACCAAATAGCTAGAGTTTAGATATTAAGCATGAAACATCTTCTAGTGAGTGTCTACAAAGTTTGTTCAAATAAAAGACCTGGGGTCAAAATTGGCCCCGCCCCGGGGGTCATTGATTTTCCTTAAATGTGTATAGCAAAAACTTAAAATCTTCTTTGAAAAAACCCAAATAGCTAGAGTTTAGATATTAAGCATGAAACATCTTCTAGTAAGTGTCTACAAAGTTTGTTCAAATAAAAGCCCTGGGGTCAAAACTGGCTCCGCCCCAGGGGGTCATTGATTTTCCCTATATGCATATAGTTAAAACTTAAAAAATCTTCTTTTAAAGAACTCAAAGAGCTGGAGCTAAGAAATTTAGCATCAAACATGTTCTAATAGGGTGTCTACCAATGTTTGTTCAAATAAAAAGCCCTGGGGTCAAAATTGGCCCCGCCCCGGGGGTCATTGATTTTTCTTATATGTGTTATAGACAAAAACTTAAAAAATCTTCTTTGAAAAAACCCAAATAGCTAGAGTTTATATATTTTAAGCATGAAACATTCTTCTTAGTAGAGTGTCTACAAGTTTTGTTCAAAATAAAAGCGCTGGGGGTCAAAATTGGACTCGCCCAGGGGGTCATTGATTTTCCTTATATGTGTATAGCAAAAAACTTAAAATCTTCTTTTGAAAAAACCCAAATAGCTAGAGTTTAGATATTAAGGCATGAAACATCTTCTAGTAAGTGTCTACAAAGTTTGTATCAAATAAAAAGCCCTGGGGGTCAAAAACTGGCCCCGTCCCAGGGGTGTCATTGTTTTTAACTATATGTGTATAGTAAAAACTTAAAAAAAAATCTTCTTTTTAAAAAGCCCAATGAGCTAGAGCTTTAGATAATTAGCATGAAACATCTTCTTATGGGGTGGGGGGGGGGGCTATAATACAGGTGAGCGACCTCAGGGCCATCATGGCCCTCTTGTTTAATTAATCTCCCTTTTTAGAAAAATTTCTTGTCCAGGACATAAGCTGTAAAACTATAAGAGATATCAACATGAAACTTTGTCTCGGTTAGATATATCTCTATGGGTAGATGTTGCAGTGCATTAAGAATTATTACTCTGCCCTTGGGCTAATTTTGGAGTTATTGCCCTTTGTTTATTTTTACTTTTTTGAACTTTTGTCTGGATTATTACTCTAAAATTATCAGGGAGATATCAACATTTAAAACTTTTGTTGGTAGATAAGATCTCATTGAAGTAAAAGTGCCTCTAGCACAAAAAAACAACAAAACTAAACACTGTTTTGGGGCCCAATTTTTGAATTATTCCCTTCATAGAAAAATCTTGTCCGGGAAATAACTCTTAAAACTATACGAGATATCAAACATTTGGAGGTAGGTTTAGATCTAATTTGGGGTAATTTTGCAGCGCACAAGAATTTTAAAACTCCCCTTGAAAATTTTTTGTATTTAAATTGCCCTTTTTTCATTTTTTAAAATTTTGAATTTTGGGCCCGGGGGACATCCTTAAAACCATAAAAAGTTAAATCAACAAGAAACTTTGAGGTTGATAGTCGCATTGATTAGAAGTCATTTGCAAAAAAACGGGTTTTTTTGTTTCTACCTTGTCAAATTTAAGGGGCAAATTGGCATTTTTAAAAAACATTTTCCGGGGGACATAATTGCTGAAACTACAAGAGGGAAAATTTCCCCAAAATCCTATTCGGGGGAAGCATACCCGGCTCAAACCGGGCTCTTGTTTTAAATTTTTGGTTATTTTATTTTCACTGCCCTCTGACGGCTGTCCCCAACCCAAAATTTCCTGTGTGAAAGGTTTTAAAGAATTGATAAAAAAAATGTCCCCCAGTCGTGGCTAAATGTGCAAAATTGGTTATCCATTTGCTAAACCTTTAAATTGCAAATGGTCCCTGAAATTTTAAAAAGGGAATAAAGTCTTTAAACCTTTTAAATATTCTCGCAGTTTTTAGCTTTTAAAAACTCTGCTTGCTTCCAAATTTTCCGGTTACCCGGCCCTAGATTTGTCCCTTGTATTAAAATTGTCCTTTTTGATTTTGTTTTCTAATTTAAATTTTTCTTTTTAAATTTTTGTAAGAAAACACTGATCCCAAGAAAACACGAAATTTTTTAGTGTTTGTTAATGTAAAAAAAAAGGTTGGTGGATGTAAAGGGCCCTTTAAAATCTGATAAACATCCTTCAGAAAACTTCTAAATTTCCCATAAAAGTTTTTCAATCTTGAAAATGGTGTGGCATGGTGTGATTATATCTCTCTCTCTACACACAACAGGGCAACGAGTATTGCGGAAACTGGGAAGGAAAAAAATATGACCAGATTGATAAATAAAACCTAATGGGTTCATAAACCAAAAAAGAAAATTGTAAATAATGACCCCCCTTAAAAATATACTATAAGTTAAGAGAAGGCCGGAAACTCCAGAATTCGAGCCTACGAAGCAAATGATTCATTTTCCCGGGCCGTTGTGAAAAAAAATTGTAAGGGACAATTAAAAAAAAAACTTCTATCACTATTTCACGTTTGCTTCCAAATCGAGACCGACCCCAAGAGGTCCCTCTTAGGCCCTTCCCGTTTTCCAGGAAACAAGCGAATTCGTTTGCTAAAAAATTCCTTGGTAGACAGAAATTGCGGTCACAACGGGATTCGGTACCGTAAACATTAGACTAATATACATGTTTGTATCAGCTGAGCACCGGAGGTCAAAATCACTTGAATTTACTAAATAATATTACTAAACACATTAAGTTGGACCACTCACAACCGGTCAGTAGCATCTGATACACGCAAAATTCGAATTTCAAACCTTTCCACGGTCTTTAAGATTCCTTTCTACGCCATTGTCAATCAGCTGTTCGATATTTTTGTAACGAGTCTTCTGATTGGCCAATAGCAACGAAACCTGCATACGTTGTCATTCACAAGGAGAAAGCGATTGAAAGACCGTGTAATGTTTTTGAAACTTCGATGTTTCCGGCCTTCTCTTTAACTTATAGTATATTTTTATAAGGGGTTCATTATTTACTTTTTTTTTTTTTTTTTGACACTTTTAATATGGACACAGGTTTTATTATCAATCTGGTCATATTTTTTCTTCTCAGGTCCGATACTCGTGCCTGTGCTCTCTCTCTCCCCCCTCCCTACCTACCGACCCACACACCTACCTACCTACCTACCTATGACGATAACGACGGCGGATTATGATGATGATTATTGTTATAATAAATTGAACAATAATAAAAGTTCTTGATGTAACTATTAGCTGCATGCCAAAAAAATCAAACTTGAGAAAAAAACCCACTAAGATATTAAGAGAAATGAAAAGATTCAAGAAACGAGTAATTATTCACATGGTGTATGCAAAAAATGACCGACATTGCAGTATTTATCATGATATTTCTACTTCATGACTAACGCAGTAAGAACTTTTTTTTATTATTTTCACCTCTTTTTGGGGGAATTTACATGTTTACAAAGCACAGGTTGCAATGTCTAAATTACTGTCTCAATATTTTACTTTTAAATACATTTTCAAACTATTCATGAAAATAAGCATGAATCTGGAGGCATCCTGTTTTAAACTCTGACAATATAAAAGCCAGTAAATTAATCAAATTTGTCCCATTGAAATATTGTGCATACACGTAGACCTCAATATAATATCGTTTTTTTTCATTGCAAGTTTGTGATTCTTACCTCTAAACTTCAAAAGTTTAGATTCACGGTACCTTTGGCCTAGTGGTTAAGGCGTCCGCCTACGGATCGGGAGGTCGAAGGTTCGAGCCCCACGGGGAGCGTTAATTGAAGGATGAATGTTTCTCGTGGGACTCGTTCCGAAATGGCCGCTTCGTGAGCCGCGAGGTAGTTAAAATGAATGGTTACCGATTTCTATCCGCCTGGCGCCTGGCATAGTGGTAGGAATAGACCCCTTTCAAAATTACTAAAAATAGAACGCTGCATTTCATTACTGACCACAGGTTGCATCTGGAGGCAGCAAGCTGTCTGCTAATAGCCTAAGTTCATTGAAATGCTCAAAAATGACATTATCTTTGGGTTTTATTCTTTATACTTTTTTGTCTGTATAGAAATCTATATTTTTTTACTTTAATAACATATCCATTTCTGCAGACAAAACACTGCTGATCCATTATTATTGAAACATAAAAACCTTGGATAAGCTACAGATACTAACATTCAATGCGCCCACTGATAAGTTATTGAATTAAACTGTATTTATAAAATTCTCTGAGAGTAAATTATAAAAAGGTCATTTTAGTATATAAGTCCCTAAACACTCTTCTCCCATCATTTTAATATATAAACAATATGTATCTTTATATAAATCATTTGTTTGAACTGTATACTATATGTACATTTTTATAGAGACTCGAAAGGAAGCCTGAACTTGCCAAACTATGTTGCCCCTTTAAATAAAGTCATCATCTTCATAATCATCATCATTATTATTATTATTATTATTATTATTATTATTATTATTATGTACCAGTGTTTCGACATGTACAGCCTGTTCTATTATTAGAAACTTACAAGTGTTGGACAGCAAGAGGCAGTGTACAAATAACATACGTTACAAGGCTTACCTGATAAAGAAAAAAATATGGTCAAATCCATGCAACCTTAATTGTCATTGATTTATTTTAAATTATCTTTAATTTATTTTTAACCTGAGGCATAAACTCAGTTTCAAAACTACAATTCAAAACTACCAATATTATTAGAAATATCAGATTACAGAAAAAAAAAGAAAACAACTGACTGGCTTAAATACATATATTTGTGGAACATCTATCCAAATTATACAGATATACTTATGAAATGCATAACCCAGTCATTTAAAATATTAACACCTCTGCAGAAAAGCCTGTTAATAAACTTAAGGCTTAACTTTATTTTTTTTGCTAACGATTAATTTACTATGAGGAATGGAGAAATTATTAGACCTGCCAGTTACTTGATTTATAGTCCAAGAGATGGCGGGGTTTTATTGCAATTTACCGTATCACCAAAAGAAACATTGCCATTATAAAGTGTATTGTTTGTAGTTTCTAAAAACCCATTTCTTAAGTTACGCAGCCCGGGCAAAAGTACAAAAATTCAAGATGGCCGCCAATATGGCCGCCAAAAATTACAAAATATCATATAATTTTTGTTTCTTGATTTTTTACAAACAGATTTTGTACAAAGTAGTTTCAATTGCACAATATCAGATAAAATATGGCAGATTTATGATTCAGTCAAGCAAAAATGACAATTATATGGCAAACTTTAAAATTATCACTATCAATTTACCAAAAAAGTTGTAAAAAATAGCATTTTTTGACAATATGATGACTTTCGTTTTTCCGTATTTACACAATATAAACGAAAATGCATTTAAAGTGTGTGTACTTTATAAATTTAACATAGATATACAAGTTAAGCATAAAAAATCATTTTCTGGGCATTTATGCCGTAAGAGTAGATTTTTAAAAGTGGGTGGGGTAATATTACCGAAATTTTTTTTAAATTACAATGTTCCCAAAACTTGCCTTTACTTTATAATTTCAGTTTAATGTATAGGAAATTGTGTTTTAATTGTATGTTCTTTATCATTTGAACATTTTTTGATAAGTTAAGCATAAAAATTCATTACCTGGCGCATTTATAACAGAAGAGTACAGCTTCAAAAGTGGGTGGGGTAAAATAACCCCCAAGAAAGCGCGTTCATAATATATAAGCTCCTAAAACCTGCCCTTATTTTACAATTATAGTGCAATAATAATATATTAATTGAATTTTGTGGTAAGATATATAAATATGTATTACATTTAAGAAGAAAAGAAACATCATGTCATAGCAACCTTTAAGATTATCACAATTAACCAAAAATTTAATAGGTAAAAAACCACAGTTTTTGCATTTTGTTGCCTTTAAGTATATTCTTTTTGACACAAAGTAGAAATATTGTGCTACAGTAATTTGTTGTTTTAGCTGATTATAGCTGTATTAGTTTGGCATAAAAATCATTACAAGAGAATGTATCACAGAGGGATAGCGTTATAAAAATGGGTCCGACATAACACTTTCAAAATTAAAGTGCTAATAGAACATTTTTTTTACAAGTCATGTTTTGCCATTTTCTGACAATATATATCAATAAATTATGTTAACGATGCACCTAGCATAGTAATATTTTGGTACAACACTTTTATTGCAGATATTTCTGTGAAATCTACAAAATTCTTACTGAATATTTTTGAATAAAAAAGTTTGGAAAGCTGCACTCCCTATTGTTGGTCAAGTTAATATGGTCCTTACTAAAGAACGCCTGATATAATGATGTTATGTATTTATACTGTGTTTATCTATAGTGTATGGAGTAAAAACTTATCAAATCTTGTATGTGTTTACTCAAAAAGATGGGTTTTTTATGGTAGAAAAGAGGCTGTATAGCAAATACAATTATTTTCAAATTTCTGTAGATTAATTCTTTAATCAATTAAGAAAAAAACATCATTTAAATGTTTTATTTATCATTATTAATTCACACAAAAATGTATAAAAACAACATACTAGTATTTTGGTATCTTTTGTTTCATCTTTGTAACATAAAGTAGATGTAAGTGTGCTTTTATTGAATTGTCGCGAGGCATGTGTCTCAGAAGAGAAGCACTAAAAAGGTGTGTGGGATATAATTGAACTTAGACCTGAAGACATCACGATGCTTACACAACATACTCATATGGGCAGAAACAGTTTTTTTATGTCGTTCTTTCTACCAAAAAAAAATTGTAATTTTATTATTTTTATACATGTTTATAACACCTGTAATTAGTCGCCGGTAGAAACCGGCGACTAAGGTTGTAACAGTTTAATATTATACCTATGGTAGGAGAAGGCATTAATTTTTGTAAATAAAAGCATAACAATTACTGAACAATTAGATACTACAATTGTTTTCAGTAATCTCAAAAATTCAAACATACAATAATGTTGCTAAATGAAATAAAATATTCAAATACTGACAGCGTAAAAAGCAACATTACAATATTTATAAAATTTATTTATTTATTTATTTAAGTCTCATTCATGTACATACACAAATAAAATTCATAAGCAAACATAAAACACAAAAAAGTACATGACCATTCAATCATTGAATTATAAGAGACTAGTAAAACATTTATAATAACACGATAAACTATCATACTAATCATAAAATTATATCCAATTATAAATAATAACTAACTACACAGTACAAATACTATAAATTAATGGAAAGAAATATACATTTATATATTTATATGATTAAAAAAAAAACCAGTCGCTTTTTTTATTATTTAAAAGTAAGAAAAAAAAAAAAAATAAAAAAAAACATACATCAAAACATAAAAAAAAAAATATATATAAAAAAAATACAGTAGCATGTTCTATATAAAATATATTATTTACATAAGTAAGATTGACGACGTTGAAGAATATTAAAACAGGTTTTTGGGCACATTTTCTGACTAATGGTTGACTAGAGAACAAAAAATGCAAGTTGGTTGTCTTTTGCTAAAATTAATAAAAGAAGGTTCGTGCAACACAGCCTTAGAGATTAATTCTGATCTAAAATCATCATATACTGGGCAGTCTAATATAAACATTTGCTGTTCATCTTCAAGTACATTACAAAAAGGACAGTGGCGTTCATCTAATCTCAGATTCTCGTACCTACCCGTTTTCGATACGAATAGGGGCTACCCCACACCTAAATTTTACAAAACGCTGACCTATGCCTAGGGGCTAAGATCATTTACAGTACTCTTATCTGACGTATGTTCCTGCTTAAAAAGTTTCTATAGGTTCTCAGCTTATTCAGACCCCTACCTGATGGGCCCACTGTACAATTAACCGAACGGATCCATTCAGCCTTAAATCCCTCCATAAGTCAAAGATTCAACCCTGGCGCCACAAAGGAAGTTTTAGCAATGGGTGAAGACAAGTCCCAAAACATACCAAGATTTAAATTTCATTCCATTGTTTTGGGGACATTGATAAAAACCAATTTTTACATTGAGGAGCACCTTTTGTCAACGACCAAAAGTTCAATCCGTTTATTTAGTCTACAAAGTATTTTGTTTGGGAAAGGCGCACCCAAAAAAAATGGCCACTGATTTCCATTGCCCGGACCAAAGGGGGGACCCAACCATATCTCCTTGAAACTGCTGCATCGGGCGTATATTTTCCCACCCCAAGGAAGAATCTCATAGCTCGATTATGGACAGCATTTATGCAAGAATATGACTTATGACCCCCATAAGGAAGCCCCATACGCAAATAACAGGCCATACAACAGAATCATAACAATTAGTAAAAACGCTATGAGGAACCCCTCCAACTAACTTACACTTGGAATATCAGTAAGCCTAACGCACGGCTAGCGCTTTGGTGCCACCATCCTAAGCTGTAACATTGAAATCGACATGCTCATGCAAAAACGATTTCCCAAATATTTGTATTTATCAGCATAACTTAACGTATTCATGACCACATTTAAAGACAAAATCTGATCTAGTACAGGATTCTGGGCGGAAATGAAACAATGTTACTCTTGCTTGTATTTATTGACATGTCGTTTATACTACACCAATCGTGTGAACCATTTAATAAACATTGTAAGTCACGCTCGGTTTTCTGCAAGTAGCACAATATCATCAGCAATACAAAAGTATAATCATACAATTTCATCATCAAATTGTTACACCAATATTAAGAGACTTTAATACAACGCAAGATCATTGATATAAAGATTAAAAAGTAAAGGTGATAAAACACAGCCTTGACGTAAGCCACAGTGGACGTCAAACCAGTCAGTAGTGAACGAGTTAATTCTAACACATGATGCTAAAGATGAATATAAAGACTTAATGGCTCGTAACATTTTGCCACAAACACCAGTAACTTGTAATCGACTCCACAACTTAGAACGATTGATTAGGTCATAAGCTTTACGGAAAATCGATAAATGCTGTAAAAGTACTTTTTTTCATTTTCTTCCTTAGTATCAATTAGGTTAACAAGAGATGAAATGTGATCAGTTGTGGCTTCTTTTTCCTACGGAAGCCGTTCTGTTCATCAACAATAATGTTATTGGCTTCAGACCATGAACTCAAATCTATCATTTAAAATGTTAAAATATAACTTATACATAGAACATGTCAAGGATATACCCCTATAATGATAAAGGATCCCTACCATCTGCAGTTGATGACTTTGGTATTGGATTGATTAGGCATTTGTTCCAAACCAGAAGGTACTAAACCTTTTTATCAAAAGCAGACATTTAAATAAAGCGGTTGTAAAAATACAACAGTTGTGTCATTTTTTAAGACACCTCAGAAGGAATTCTTATCAAAACCAGTCGCCTTTTTAAGTTTAGCTTTGTCTATCGCCTTGTTTAACTTTAGTATAGATATCTGGTTTTTTAAATGAACTCTTGTAATAGCATCACTCCTCATTTATTTGATCATCATTAATAATCTGATCATTGGGTTTACATTGTTAATGGTACTGTTAAAATACGGAACTAAAATCATGTTTCCATTTAGATAAATATCAGAAACAGACGAAGAGGTCGTACCATTATCAAAAACTCTTGCCATAGGTATATTTAGTACCTTTACTACGGCCTATCCAATTTTTACCTATAGATTGCCAAATTTGGACTGGTCAACATTACAATCATCTAAGAGCTCATTTTGCATTGTATACCAGTTATAGACGTTTTGCTTTTTTGCACTTCACGGTCAAAACGTCTCCGGGCTTGTACAAATTCAGATTTAAGTTTCAACTTTTCATTTCTTGCTACACATTTTTAACCATTTACGTTCGGCAAAACACATAACATTCCATAGATTTTGTAAATTCAGGTGACCACCAAGGTTTACCGTGCTTAAATTTCTTATGTACAGTAACACCCGATACAGTTTTGTATGGCAAATCTTTATACATATTGGTGTTAATAATACTACACCCATTCAGAATAAATTGACCATCGATGCACTTTTGCGACTGAAAGTCCTTGTTCAAGGTTTCAATTACATTATTAACCTGGTCAATAAATGTCTTGACCAGTTAAAAAATCAACCCAGGGACCATATTCAAAATTAAATTTATCGTATGAAACATTGTCACAAGAAATGTCATCAATAAAATTTGCACTGTTACAAACAATATTCCAAGACAACAGTGAATGGTCTGGTAAACAGGTTTGGGCTAAGGAATTGATATCACAGCTATATTAATGACATCAGATGTTAATTTGACAGAAAAATCATTAAACTTTGACAGACATCATGTGTAACAACACAATAATCTACCACTGAGGACCCTTTTACGGACACAGAAGTAAATTCATTTGAAGAGTTAGTTCTACCGTTAAGCATACCAAAAAATTTGCATTAATCAAAAAGTCAATAAACATTTCACCATAAAAATTAGTCTTATAATCTATAACATTTCGGCTAGGTATATCATCAACGCCTACAATATAATCTTCTAAATCGCCACAACCGGCTGTTGAAATCTCCACAGATAAATACCAAACCTTCATTTTGAAAAGTGTAAATATCAGTTAACAGACTTTCATAAAAACGGTTAACATCAAATTGTCTTGAGGAATTTTCAGGTGGTAAATAACACACACATGGCAATAAGGTAAAATCATCATATTTATGGACCATTTTGAGCCATAAAATACCTTCACATGTATCACTTAGTATATTTATATTAAAGTTATCACAGATAGAGTTCCGTATTAGAAAACCAACTCCACCGGACCCAGTTCTCGCATTACGATGGATATGTTTACGATTATGACCGAACCATTGATACCCTGTAATATTTAAAAACTTGTTCTCAGTCAAATGTGTTTCAGCTAATGCTAAAATGTCAAAGTCATTATTTAAAATACACGTTTCACGTAAAATAAAATTGTCACTTTCACAATTCATACTGAAACCCCGAACATTCCAAAACCCGGCTTTATACTAACAACGATTGTAACCCTCTCCATGACGACGACCGCCACCGTTAACGCGCCTGTCATTTCGTTCATGTGTCCCACCGTATCTGCCATCACTTCCGTTCCCGTTGACGCGACGATTGTCACGACGGTCGATGTTGTTATCACGACGGTTAACAGGGCGGTTGTTGTCGTTATCTCGACGGCTGTCTAGACGCACTCCATCGTCACGGTTGTCACGTCGATCATTCCCTCGTGGGCTGCGGCGATCACAATCACGTTCATTCCTTTGGTTACGTGATCTCACGTCATCCTTACGAACAATACGAGACCCTCTAAGAACGAGACCATGTTGCTTCAGCGACCCAATAATGACACGGAAGTTATTAGCCATCGTACGTTCTGCGTGTGTTTGATCATGACTAATATAAACGTCTTTAAATTGTCCAGATGATAATAAAGATGTCTTATTTGCCATAACCTTGCGTTTGTCCTCATGTGAACTGAACGTTGCAATAATTAAACCTGGTTTATTTACATTAGAAGATTTCTTTCGTTCAGCCTTCACACAAGAAACATCAGCAATTTTAAGCCCTGTACGTATCAGAGAGTTAACTTTGGACTTAGTGTTTTCATTAGGGGATTCCGAAAGGTCTTTGATCACAACATTCAAAGACAAATCAGGTTGTACTAAAACTGAATGCCCGCCACTGGAAATATTCTGAATCTTACAGTTCATTTCGGACAATTCAATTAAAATGAATTAATGACGTATCCCTATGGACCAGTCATTGAATGTAGGGATGCTTTTACTTTTTTTAAAGTGTCAAGCGTTGCTATTTTATGATAAATAAATCATGCATGATATTTGAAATGACACTTTTAAATTATCTGGTTGTTTGTATCTTATGAGACCTATTCTATTTTTTATCTTATTGATTATAAACAGTTTCTCCCAGAATCACGTGACTACACGTTGTATGTTATTGTTATGAAATCTATTAATAGTAACAAATGGCTGATAAGATAGACATACAGGTAATATGTGAATGGTTTGCAGCTGATAAAGTGCAAATCAAAGTTATTTTGTATGAAAAATTTCGGTATGACAGTAGGGGTCGGAATCGTATTGGATACACAGAGAAAACTAATAAACCATTTTTGTGTTGATAGTTTATCGCACTGAAAGGCAATTAAACATTAACTTTATTGTATGTAACGACAGGAATAAAGATTTCAGCTAAATAATATATTTTTTCGATAGTGCATAAGAATAATTTGTTTATGCAGAGTAGAATTGCATTGTTTTATGCAATAATTAAGCATATATATTTTCATAGTCACTTTGCAAATATTCGATGATCGGTAATAATTTGTCGGTAATTATCGGATGCTGAAGAAAACCATACGTTCAACGGTACATGTATAAAGTAGAATTACAAATAGAATTATAATCATATCACTTGCTTTACAAGCCTCGATGACAAGATGTTAGATTTTAAGTTAGTTTCAAATTGAAGACTGAAGGTTCGATTTACAAGCCTCGATGACAAGATGTTAGATTTTAAGTTTGTTTCAAATTTGAAGACTGTAGGTTCGATAAAGTGATTTTTTATGTTTTCTTTTATAATACTTTTTGTATTTTGCAAAACTTGACCGTTTATCAAAATTATGAAATAAAAAAGTGCTAGAAATGAAACACACGATTTATCAACTTATGTTTCATAAAGTTAAAAGATATAATAAAAATCAATTTATGAAAACTACACACAGGATTTGTCCGAGATTCGAGCTTGCGCCTACTACATGTAGGTTACTACCACTAAGCCATCGAGCAGTATTAATTGATATGATTATACATGTAATTATACTTACAATAAAATCGTTAACATTAATCATAATAAGTTATGTAAGCAACGAAACAGCTCCCGAAAATTATTGAGTCACTGTGAGGTAAATATTGCCAAACAATACTTGCTTATTTATTAATGATAAGAGTTTCTTGACAAAATTGCTAAGCAAGTTTGATTCAAATATGATGTTTTATTATAACATAAGATAAATTTTTGCTTAAAACTCTCAGCAAGAAAGATATAATTGTGGCAAGTAAATGAAAACGTGTTTATGAATAAACATTACTCAACTTATTGTCCTCTTTTCTTTATACTCGAACCATTAAACTGATATTTTCTTTTATTTATGATAATACAATCATATTTCTATCCGGCGACTTGATGCTTTAGCATCAAAATCTCTACTTGTTGATAATGTTTTTCTTAAAGGCCCATTATGCCTCAGAAAAGCTTTTATCTTCCTTTCTCTAAAGCTTTTTTTAATTTTGGTATAGTTTTATGTTATCCATACCGTTACTCACTGGCCAATCACCTGAACTATTTTATCTGATACATTATTTGATTTATTTGTTTTTTGAGGCATAGTATGCCTTTGATAAAGGTAAGAAATTTTGCATCATTATTACAATTAAGAAAAAGTGCATTAAAAACATCAAAAGACATACGTATATATCAATCAAGAACCATGATGTCTGTGTAATGCATTCTGTGAGAGTGTAGTTGTAAAATATGATATAAACAAATCATCATTTTTTAATTTGACAAAGGTAAGAAGTATTGTCATTTATAAAATTAGCAATCATATGTGAATAAGTTTAGCAAAATTTGTGAATGTTACTGTACACAAAACATCCAAATAGTTAACACGATTAAGCTATCAATACATGTCACAGAAATACATACATCTTGAAATTATGCACTTATACATTCTGTACAAAAGTCGATTTAAAAGCAACAATTTTCACACAAAGCAACCGACCAGCATCTAGTTGTGATTTACATTTATAAGTACATAGTCGCTGTTTCCTTCAGCTAGCTATGCTATGTGTTGCCTCACTATTCAGCAGAAATAAGATTTTAAATGTCAGTACTTTGGGAGTGTTTCAAAATCACACTGAGCACTGACTGTGTAGATGGCAAAAATGAGATCCCTAGATTACCGTCTTATGAACTAGTCTACGGATGTTTAAAATTTTAAGTTTCATTATTATAATTTCACTACATTTTTGTTTAAATACTGAATTTTGCTTGGAGGACGTTGTTACACTGCTGTCCAAAAAATAGGCATTTTCAAACCGAGCGAAAGTGTGCCATATTGTGTATTCTTAAAGCTTTCCGTTTTTCATTCTATTTGCTTGAACTATTTTGAGCATATTTATTCTAAACAATGCTAGTCTGGCATAAGTTACAGGTGGGAATAGGGAAAAATACAATCCCTAAAGATAATTCAACCTTAAGCATGAAAAAGTAAAATTTGAATTTTGAAACATTCGCAGATGTGTTAACCCATTACAAGATATATACACATGTACGCCTTTCTACGCCTTCCCCGCCTTTTTTTTTTTGCTTTCTCAAATGATGAAAAAATGCCTAATTTAGGCCCAAAAACACTAGTTTTTGTTTGAGAAATGGTGTTTAAAAATTGACCACTTTTTCGGCGCCGTCCCCCATCCAAAAGATACATCAGGGGGTTGCCAGAAGGGGGATGTGCCCCCTTCTGTTTGGGGGGTTTGAAGGGGGGCGGAGTCCCCCTCATCGCCAAGAAAATTTTGGACTTGTGAGAGGCTAAAAATGACCCAGGTCGATCATACGGTAACGTGTAACCAATCCTGAAAAGCCTTTGACTCTATCTCAGTCCATTGAGAAGTGGCAGCACTTTGAAATCAATTTTGATGGAAAAAATCAACGCAAAATAGTGATTTTTGGCAATTTTGAGATGTCCCCTAGTTGCCATGGTAACAGGTAATTTAAGACTGAGCATGCTGTTACAAAGGCAATGGTCCAGTCAACATTTGTGCCAAGTTTGATTAGTATTGAAGCAGTTTTGATAGTTTTATAGCAACTTGAACTTGTAACGGGAGAATTTTTAATGAAAACAGCCATTTTTCACAAAATGCTCATGGGTTAATGGGTTAATGAAACAATTCTAAAAAATCTACAAAACAACAACTCCTCTTCAAAATTACATGTATATGTCAGGCCATGTTTTAACATGGAAAAACGCGATTTTGGGTAATTTCAGGTATTTTCATCATTTTCTGTTAATACAAGCTCAATTGAGTTTTTTTCAGCCAGTACATTAAAAGTGGCGTAAGGTCCCACAATTATGAGAAAACAATGGGCGAAACATAAATTCGGTGTTCTATAACAAATATTTTGGTCTTATTTCGGCTTTCGATCCACCTTACTGGATTTCCTTGATAATTAAGTAGCAAATTTCTGAGCAAGTGACTCCTTTATTACTTATCTAATGCTCTGTCCTTGAGCTAGGCAGGCAAACTTCAGATGGACATAACGATTGACTTAATTATATGGCATTTATCAACCTTCTTTTGTTGTTGTTATCACATGTATCATGCCCTAAATCTATCTATGAAAACTGTACTAGCATATTACCTGCATAACAAGAAGCCTAAGCTCTCAGGTTATATTGTATACATTTGGGAACATTGTTACAATAATAGTAAAGTTTACATCTTGAAGTTGTACAATATATGGAGTGGTTGAAAGGAAATCAAAAATTACCTGCCATGATGCTTTATAAATGATGAAGATGATACTGGAGATTTTGAAGATAATGATGATGATGATGATGATCTATCTAATAAGCAGCATGTTTACGCATAATATTTTAAAATCTATCAAAGATTTACAAATTTATGTACAAATTATGACAATTGACAATTATGACCTTAACCTTTGAGCCCGAGACTTGATAATTTCTTGTTTGACCTTCAAATGCAACACATCTGTGCAACTCAGAATTGTTGACACAGACAAGAGTATCAATTATGCATGAAATGAAAAAAATTGGGATGACTTTGAGCAACACATCTTGTTTTAGCGTGATATACATCAGATCAATGTAAAAAAAGAGTTATGCATAATTGTAAAAAAAATCATCCATGAATGACAATGTCGTTGGAAAGACAACGCCATCTATTTATCATATTATGAACTCAATATGGAAGTACAACTGTGACTTGATTTTTGAATGTGACACATCGATATAATGTCAAAACACATTTTTATTAAGTTATTTCAAAAATCCACCCAGGAATGACATAATTATTGACTTGACATGACCATCAGTGCACAATTTATGTATGCAAAATATGCAAAGGTATGGACCACACTCAAAGTAAGGAATATGGAAGAAGGGATGGCACTATACAAATAATAATTCCTCTCAATTTTTTGTAGGGGAGGGGCATAAAATGCTGCTTTTATTTTAAGTATTGAAATTGACTGTTTTCTTTTGTGCAGAAATTGTGTTTTAAGTTTAATTGATATGTCCATTAAGGCTTAAATACCTTTTGCTATTCACTATTGCAATTTTTTATGACTGTGATTTTATTCAGTATGATATTTGCACAACATTCATTAATAAATGCTCCTTTCATCAATGACAATAACCATTTTTCTTTTCTTTTATGTTAGATAATATAGTAGTCAAAGTTAAAATGATATTGATGACTAAAGTTTATATCAAAATGTAATGAGATCGGATATCCATTTTACAAATTTTGCTGACAGAACATTATAAAAAAATATTTTCAAAAAAGTATTTATCCATACAGTATTTTTGTTTTCAAAACATATAAAATGCCATCACATAATTATTGGACATAATTATATTATAGAACAAAAAAAGCAAGTTACATTGTAATTATATTTAATGGTTTAGGTGTTATTTTCGCCATCGAGTTTTAAAACTCTAAAGATATATGATAAGGTAAATTAACTTATAATGACTTGTCAAGCTATAATTAACTGATAAAAGACAGACAACTTTAACATAATTTCATTCTACGATATATCTTAAGGCAACAAAATCTCAAAAATGTGTTTCGGTACCATTTTTTGTTATAATTTTAAATTGCGATGTAATGATGTTTCTTTCTTCTTTAATGTAATACAATCTTTATAATTCTTATCACATTACACAAAATTCAATTACATGATTAATACACTAAAATTTTAAAGTAAAGGCAAGTTTAGTAGAAGCTTAATAATTTTGAACTGTTTTCTTCTTTTCTTCCTCTTTCTTTCTCGGTTATTTTACTCCACCCACTTTTGAAGCTGTACTCATCTGTGATAAATGATCAGGTAGTGAAGTTTTATGTTTAACTTATCAAGAAATGTTCAAATGACAAATAACTTACAATTTAAACACAATATCTTATACATTTAACTGAAATTATAATGTAAAGGCATATTTTGGGAACATTGTAATTTTAAGTATTTTTTACGGTAATTTTACCCCACCCACTTTTGAAGCTCTACTCTTACATCATAAATGCTTAGATAATGATTTTTTATGCTTAACTTGTCTAGCTATGTTAAATTGATAAAATACACACAATTCCAATGCAATTCCATTTATATTGTTTTAATACGGAAAAACGAAAGTCATCATATTGTCAAAAAATGCTATTTTTTACCACTTTTTAGGTAAATTGATAGTGATAATTTTAAAAGTTTTAAAATATAATTGTCATTTTTGCTTGACTCAATCATAAAGTAGCCATACTTTACCTGATATTGTGCAATTAAAACTACATTGTACAAAATCTGTTTGTAAAAAATCAAGAAACAAAAATTATATGATATTTTGTAATTTTTGGCGGCCATATTGGTGGCCATCTTGAATTTTTGTACTTTTGCCCGGGCTGCGTAACTTAAGAAATGTTTTTTTAGAAACTACAAACAATACACTTAATAATGACAATGTTTCTTTTGGTGATACGGTAAATTGCAATAAAACCCCGCCATCTCTTGTACTATTATGTTATGAAACATAGTAAAAGTCATGAAGCAAAACAATTGGTCACATTATCAAACGTAAAATGCATGCAAAGAATTATTTGTTGGTTGCCAGGGCTTTAATTTTCTTGGTCGTATCCTTTTATAGCGTTTGTCCATGCATCCCTTCTCCACAATACGTATTTAGGAATCTAAGTACATATAATGACATGGTGTTTTCTGTGTTTTGCCTATTTGAGCATCCATATATTTGAATAAGAATGCCTGTATGAAATAAATATGTTATGTTTTGTTAGAAACATATTTAAAGTAGTAGCATAATATTTTGTTCCGCATCAGTTTATAAAATATATAATGTTTATAATTAATATAATATATTATAAATAAATAGAAATATTATAATGTTACCATTTTTGAATTTTATGAAAAATATTTCATTAGAATATTTCATTTTTGATATTTCATTAGTTTTTTAACTATTTAATTCACCATTAAGTAATATCCTTAACTTTTACATAAAACGAAATCAAAATACAAAAGCATCAAATAATTCACAAATTTCTGTCTAAAACATGTAAGATATATTTTGCTAATAACAACTGCTTATTTTAACAATTAAAGTATGATTATTGTGAAATAACTTCTTTGGAGGCTTGTCAGTAAACAGCTTTCTGCCTCCACTAAATAAAACATGAGTGACCTGAAATTGACCTTACATTCTGCAAGGCGTCTATTGGGAGGTACATGGTATGCAACCAAAAGGTGTCTCATAAGTCAAAATGGCTGGCCCTTTCAGTAGGGGTGACACTATAATAAACAAGATCTTTACCTTTTTTTTACACGTATTTAACACATAGACCATGTGGCAAAATATTAAAATACAGTCAGATCACTGCAATTCAGAACATTTTTCCGAAGAATGGCGGAAACGGCCGAGAAGTTACGATTGTTTAGCTGCCAGAAGCCCATCAATCTAAAACATAATTACGATGATTATATTCAGTTAATTAATACAATTTTCCAATTAATCACGCTGCGAGACTAACAATAACAGGAAAAAAATCAACTTGGAAAGCCACCTCAATTTTATATGCTAATAGTATTTAGATGTAAATACTGGCATGTAAATTAATGTATTTTCTATTGGAATATTTATTTCGTCCTTAATAAATACAATGTACATGCTTGTTTGTTTCAGATCGTTCTTATAAATATTTCATCTTTTTACATTATTTTTTAGCTGAGTTATTAGATACTTCAGATAACAATGTTTTATGACATCGATCCCGCAGACGACAATTTAAATGTCGAGAAGTCATATAACCGTGAATTTTGTAATTAGTGTCCCTTTCAGCTTAATGAATAACTTATGTGTTTTTCGTAAAAGTGGAATTAAACGCAGAGAAATGACTTGAAAGTGAATTGATTTACACGAACATTTAGAATTAAATAAACGAGAGGGTTAAATATCACCGACAAGGTTCGTCTTTTATATTAATATGTTTTCTTTTCTATAGTGATTTATAAAGGCAATGCTTGTTTTTTATTTGAAACAAATATAGCATATCATCCCTTTGTTTTGTTTTAAGATTTATCTTATTTAATTCAATTTTCATTTGCATTCAGCATATTTAATCATTCAGTTAGCTTGTGTGTGTGTTTGAGTTTATTTATACTCGCGAGTCCTCCAGAAGAGTATTAGTCAAATTAGATTTTGGAGGATATTACAGAAAGATGCCGCAATCAAGATGCCACGATGTCGAGATTACAAGTCTCGCGCTCTAACTCCAGTTAGCTTTCGGTTGCCAGATGGTTATACACAATTTGTGCCTGGAATAACGTACGAAAAGGGTAACTCATGGAGACTTTTTATAATCTCTTTAAAAAGCTGCACGTTTATTAGTCACAGTATGACTAAACTAACTTAAATTTTTACTCAATCTATAATTGAACACTTTAAATAAAAACAGCATTTTTTTGTTTGTGAAAGTTTTTTTTTCTTCAACTTACTCCATATGATTCACTGGAAATAAGAGGTGGCAAAGCGATTTTAAGGGTCACAAAGTAATTGCTAAGTCGTTATTTTATGTACCTGTCTGATCGTTGAATTTTAAAGGGACTCCACTGAGATCCAAAAAACCTAAAAAAACCCCATATGATTTCAAGTTCTTACATATATCAACTGGAGATCTTTAAATAGAAAGATATGCAAAAGATAATTAAGAAATATAATAAATAGATAAATTGAAAAACATATTTTTGTGCTACTCTTAGCCAGATTTTTATTTTTGAGTCATTTTTCAAAATTATAATAATCATTCTCGAAAAAAAACAGAGTGAGCGAATGACCAGAAATTTTGCGTACAAACTATATATGACAGTCCCGACATGTCACATATTACCTCAGTGGAGTCCCTTTAAACGTATATCACTATGACGTTATACCAGCGGAGGACTCAGCAACGACGATTAAGCAAACTGGAAAGCGGCAACTAAATAGATGATTATAATCATTCTAAGCAAAATGATTCCAACAGAAATTTTACTACATTAATAGAAAAATTTGGAGCCTTAAAGGACATCAGAAAACGGTAAAATTGAAAATGTTGAATTCTCGGTTTGATTGTGACACTGGTTACTATACTAAAAAATCTATATATCATTTATCTACTTTATAAAATAATTATTTGATAGTAAATGAAAAATATCAAAAATACGAAAAACTGTCCGGGGTAAATCCATAACTTGCACTTTTGATGAGCAGCGTTTTATTGGCGGCGAAAGGCAAAATTGGAATCAATGGACGATAGAATTTCGGCGTCCTTAAATGATTCCTTCCGTTTCCCTCTGGTAACCAAGCCAGATAAGCAATGTGTTGAAGTCGTTTGTTGAGATATTGTCACGTGACTAATTATTGGCAGGACGTGGACGGTGCTAGTAGTAAGATAAAGCCCAGGAAGCCGATGAACATCAAAAACGGTCACGTGTCATGCTTTTGGTATCTTGATAGTTTTATAATGTTTAAGACATCTATATTCATAGAAAGTTTGGGAAATCCATCAGAATCTGTTCTTTTTATAGAGAAAATTGGTTTGCATGATGTTTGATAGGCTAGTAATGACCAGTGTTAACAATATATTCTATTTCATATAGATCTATAACATTAAATTCCATTGCAGAGAAAACATAATTAACTTAATTGTTAAACTCAATTACTTTTAAAGATGTGAAATTTAAATAACTTCAGAGGAAAAGAGATTTCAGAATTTATATATATCAAACATTGTGAATGTTCGTGTCATTCATTGAAAAATCGGCAGTTAATCCGCAATGCACGAGTAATAATGTGCGTGCTTTACACGGTTAGACATTTTGACATAACATAACATAACATAACATAACATAACATAACAAAAAGCGGCAGATAATTCGCAATGCATCAGTAATAATGTGCGTGCTTTACACGGTAAGACATTTTGACAAAACATAACATAACATAACATAACATAATAACATAACATATGTTATAACATAACATAACATAACATATTCTTTATTTGGCATAAAATGACAATACACATTTATAGCCAATTCAATTAACAATCATGTAAATGTAAGTACATTATATATACGTAATATAAAGACCTTAACGAATTTGAATTTTTTACAGAGAAACGTTCTTGGTGCTACAAACTTTAAATAAATTAAAGCTTCTGTTATCTATTCTTGTAATGGAAGAACATGATTCATAATATAAAAATCTTAACAAAGTTGAAATGTTTTACAGAAAGAAGTTCTTGGAGCTACAAAAAGTGAATTAATTCAAGCTACTAACTGTTGTCAGTTGTTTTCTTGAAATGAAAGATACAAAAAAATTGACAAGTGAATTAATTTAAGCTACTAACTATTGTCAGTTGTTTTCTTTAAATGAAAAATACAAAAATTTTGACAGGTTATTCAACATTTGCGTGTTTGTTGTAGACATTAGTTTTTTCAAATTTATTAATTGATGGCCAGCGACAATAGTATGGTTTTAAGATTTGCGACGTAAATTATAGTATTTTGGACAAACCAGGCAAAAAAACAGATAAAAAAATGAATATACATTTTCTATCACGTTTAAATTGCAATTCGTACATAGTCTGTTTTCTCGTGCTACGTTTTCGTATCGACCCGTTTCTTTTGCTAGATTATGTGATGACAATCTGAATTTTGTAAGTGATAATCGAAATTTGTTAATATAAGTTTTATTAAGATATTCTTCAGTTTCGATTGAGCGTTTATAGATGCTGTAAGACGACAGTCTACTAGAATTTCTAATGCTGCTCTTACTTGTAAATGTCCAGAAATAGATAAAATTCGATTATGAAAGTGGATTAAAGGTTATGATGCCGGCATATCATACATAACGTTCAGAAAGACAACTTGAAAAGCAGGAAAACATCCAAAAGGTGGCTAAATTTTATTCAAGTAAAAATGCTGGAATACCCCAGACACAACAATAATGTCGTACCGACCGATATTCCATGGATCGGAAATATGATATCTCTGAATGAATGAACTAGGCGAGTTTTTACAGCATCCATGCGGCGAAACCTACGCTGATGTGACAATATATAGATTGAGTGGAAACCTTAAAAGAAGCCCAATCAAAACTTTTTATATATAAATCTTGAATTCTTCTTAAACCGATGCCAGGAGCGTAAACGGTAACCTGCACATACAACTGCTGTCAATGAACAGGTTCACTAAGACTACTACTGACACAAAGGCATACACTGACACGATATCCTCGCAATATTGTTAGCATTTCTCTAAAAAAAATTTATTTCCGTCATAATTATTCTATCTCAATATTTGTTTTTGTTTCATTATTTTGTCTGTTTTTCTCATTGTGTCAGAATTATTCCTATGTCAGTATATTTTCTTGTGTCAAAATTTCTCCATTTTTGTAGGTGTATTTTATGCCAGTTTTTCTTTGCTTTAACGTATTCCCTTCTTTTGTCTGTATTTCACTTTTTGTGTCAGCATGTTCCTATTTTGTCATATTTTCTCTTTGTTTTAGAGTTTATCTTGTTTATTCTCTTGACGTTTTTATTCTTTAAAAACTATATTAGATTTTGTTTTCTGTTGATATTTCTGTATTTGGAAGTTTCTGACAATATTTCTCTACTTCGTTTATGTTCTCCATTGTTTTTAGTCCCCTGTCGATTAAACCTCCGTCCTCCGTACCTAGTGCTTCCCGTGTATTATGATAGTGGTTGTTAAAATATTCGTATGTTTTAATCTGATTATATATAATATATGCAATAAATGTGTTTAAACTAATTAAACTAACTAAACAAACAGACTTAAAATATGGGAAATATAGCCCGTGATAACGCAAAAAGTACTGACAATATTTCTATGAAACTTTAAATATAGGTAGATGGCATTCTGGAGATTATGCACGTCTTTTTTTACTATGTTGAAAAAAAATGGTTGCAATGGCATCAAATAGACTTGAATTATGACAAATATAACAATATTTGTGATGAAACTAAAAAAGTGCTGAAAATATGTTCATGACAAACAGACAATTTTTGTTCACGTAAACAGTTCAATTTTCTTGGTCATACATTTACATATATACATTTTTATGATGCTTTTGACATCTAGCGAGTTAATCAGTCTAAATCGAACCATTTTGATTGGTCAAATTGATAATTTCATAATTGATAAAATGTATTTTTATTGGTTAATATTTTGTTGTTTAAGGACCGTATTTTTATTGGTTCATTATTGAAACCTTTGTTACAATTATTCTTGTTTTAATAAAAGAGACAGAACTTTTTTTAGAGATTGATTCAGACAGACAGACAGACACTTAACATGTAACGGTTTAAGTTTTAGGTGTGGGTGCCGCAGTTTTCTGCGGTACATTAAAATGTATATATTTTGTTGTTTTCAACCAGTTGGAATTGTTGTTGTTAAGAAGAAAAAATCTATATAATAAAAAACAAGAAAAATGGACTTTCTGAGTTGTGTCTTATATATTTAATAACAAAACGATTTTTTAAAGAAATACTGAGGATGAATAATTATTGTAAGTTAATGGAAAATTATACGACAGAGAAAATTAATATAACACAGAAATGATTATTTGTTTGTTAACAGACGAAACCTCCCCTTACCTGCCCGACACACCCCGCTCCACATTATACATATTCATCTTGAGAAATCGGATCTTTTGATTATCTGGTGTACAAATTAAATTTCCTTATTATGCATGGAAACTTAACACATTAAGTCTATGATACAGATAAACTAAGACCTCAAAATATTAAATGTTCATTCATTTCATCCACAATGGCATAATTGAATGGCTATGCCCCTTCAGAATGTTTCTGGTGTTCTAAGCGACAGGGGCCCTCTGTATTGCTTGCAATACTTTGATAATTGCTTGTTTTTATTTTTTTCACTACTTTGTTAGTTTTCTCAATGTTTTTCTTTTCTTTTCAATATTTCTCTGTTAAAAAAGTTTTATTCTCAGTGCTTCTCTGTCATTTGTTGGTTTTTTGTTATCGTAGTTACCATACATATGCTGTTTTAAACCCTTGATTACGGTTAGCAGATAGTAATAATCACTAATTCTTTAATGATTTTTTATATAATTGATCAAGCGAAATTTCAAAGAGTTATCACTACCGCTTACTAATAAAATATTCAATGTTGGCCCACTATTGATGTTCAGTTTTGTTAATGAACGTATACCTCAGGGAATTGTTGTCAACGCGGTTAAAATCATAATGTATCATCCAATCCGAATAATTTATAAGTTGTAATCGACTGAACTCTGTTAAAAGTCAGCCAATAAAAAATTATCCATGCGAACAAAGAAGTAATATATTGTAATGGGCCTTCATCCATTTAAAAGCCCATTATGCACAAGAATTTTTTTAATTTTAATTTCTCAAAAGCTTTTGTTTTGTGGCACCCTGTTATAGTTTCAAAAAGTTACTCACTGGCTAAATACTTTAACCATCTTTTGCTTCTGTTGCTTTTTGGCTATAAGTACAGTTATAGTGATTTAATATGTAAGTCAAAATAGTAAACTTTTACATTTTGACACTTAATGCAATTGGTTTTGCATTTCAGGGCTGATTTCTATAGTTGATAAGCAAACATGCTCATGCGCTTAACTGATAAAAAAGCTTTGCCCTTTCTAAAAGAAGGAAAAACATATTCGTTTCAAGCACCTTGCATATATCTGCCATAATATCAATAAGACGTTGTACAAGACTGCATATCCTTTATTCTTTAACATCGGGTCTTCAACAAATAAAGATATGAGATCAGCAATTTTACAGTTTATTTGATGAAGAAGACATATCTTAAATATTTACTGCTACAGAAAATAATTAAGTTTCGTCATGCCATGGTACTGACAGCTTTGAAATTAGTTCGTTAATGTTAGTTTGAACTTGATTTTGTTAATATTAGTTTTGAACTTGGTTTTTCAATGTTAGTTTGAACTTTGTTTTTCAATGTTAGTTTGAACTTGGTTTTTCAATATTAGTTTGAACTTGAATTGTCAATGTTTTGTTTGAACTTGGTTTGTCAATGTTTGTTTGAACTTGGTTTGTCAATGTTTTGTTTGAACTTGGTTTTGTCAAAGTTTGTTTTAAGTTGGTTTTGTCAATTTTTGTTTGAATTTGGTTTGTAAATGTTTTTTACCTTGGTTTTCCAGTGTTAGTTTTGAGCTTTGTTAGCAAATTTAATTTTTGTGCTTGGTTTGTCAATGTTTTATTTTTAGATTTAAACTTGGGTTGTCAATGTTTGTTTTGAACTTGGTTTGTCAATGTCGGTTTTGAACCTGGTTTATCAATGCTAGCTTTGATTTTGGTTTGTCAATGTTAGTTTGAACTTGTATTGCCAACGTTAGTTTTGACTTTGTTTGTCAATGTTAGATTTGAGCGTGATTTGTCAATGTTAGTTTGAACTTGGTTAGTCAATATTAGTTTGAACTTGAATTGTCAATGTTAGCTTTGATTTTGGTTTGTCCATGTTAGTTTGAACTTAAATTGTCTATGTTAGCTTTGTTTTTGGTTTGTCCATGTTAGTTTGAACTTGGTTTGTCAATGTTTGTTTGGATTTGGTTTATCAATGCTAGTTTTAAACTTGGCTAGTCAATGTTTGTTTGAACTTGCTTTGTCAATGTTAGTTTTGAACTTGGATTGTCAATGTTAGTTTGAACTTGAATTATCAATGTTAGTTTGAACATTGATTGTAAATGTCAGTTTTGAACTTTGTTTGTCAATGTAAGCTTTGATTTTGGTTTGTCAATGTTAGTTTTGAACTTGGTTTACAAATATATGATTGCACGAGAAGACCATACAATATAAAATTGTTCTCTTCTTACAGAAAATGAATGGAATGTTGCTGGCTACAGTTGTTCTCTTGTTTGCAGGAGGTCTTCATAGAACAGGTAAGTCACTTTATGGTGTTGTCTAACTTGTCTGATGTGTACAGACAGAAAGAAAGGGAAAAAAGATTACTTGTTTTTTGTTTATTACATTGCAATAAGTTAAACATGGTGTTAGCGTGTGAATAAAGTAAATTCACTGGCAGTTCAAAAAAGGACATGTATATTAAAAACAAGAACAGAACACACTAATATACAAAAATATACATTACTTACTCGTATTTGTTAACCAGATTTTCCCCATTTTTTATCATTTTGCGTGTCAGCATTTATGTTGCCATTTGCGTGTCAGCATTTATGTTGCCATTTGCGTGTCAGCATTTATGTTGCAATTTGCGTGTCAGCATTTATGTTGCCATTTGCGTGTCAGCACTTATGATACCATTTGTCATGTGTCAGCATTTATTGTTTATTTACAAAAGTAAATGATCTTGTGGACCTTGGCCCTGTCCCGGAAGAATCTGTCATCACCTGTCTGAAACCATAAAGGCTACAACTAAGCTTTATGGCCAGAAGCACGATGTAGTGAACAATTACCAAGGTTGTTTAAAAATTATGCCCCTGGAGTCAAAATTTGCTCCTCTTTGGGTCACTGAATTTCCTTTTATGTACATAGAGTAAGAACATTAAAAAATTGTCCTATGAACTCGCAATGGCCAGAGCTTAGTAAATTTGTTTGTTAAAGTTTCGTTCCACCAAATTATAGACTTTCAGTCAAAATTTTCCCATTTCCCGGATATTTTTTTCCTTATATTTAGTCAGTAGAAACTTTAGTCTTTTCTTTGAACCCACAAATGTTCGAGCATAATATTTAGCAATAAGCATGGTCTAGTGAATCTCTAGTGTTTGCCCTGTCCCGTGGTCGACGTATTAAGGGTTTCCTGATATGTATATTGTTATATTAAGTAAGCTTAAAAATCTACTCCTATAAAATGAT